>NC_143514.1:29764697-30064697 GCF_031878675.1 Megascapheus bottae
TAGAACTGACAAATGTTCTTTAAATGTGGCATATGAAGCATTTTGTTTAATACTAACTATGTAGTGGGCCAGGTTACTACCATTACTGAAGCTTAGAATTGTCTCATAATATGGCTCCAGTTTTGCAAGAAGTAAGTGGTTGTCTCAGAACTGAAATTCAGGATGCCTGTCTCTATGCTACTGCCTTTAAGCTTCTTGGTCTCCCATGTAGTTTATTTTGTATTGAGTCACTTTTTAACAGGCCCAAATGAGTGACTGCTCGTGATTGCACCTTGCCCCTTAATAAGCCCCAGTGCTATTTTTGTAATGTATTTATTAAGTGTGTGCAGTGCATCAGGTAATCTAAGAATAACAAACAGCTGCAGGTGTTCTTGTGTTAGAGACCCTAACTGTCTCACTAACCCTTAAAGTCTGTTTCTGGAAAGTTCATTTTCTATGTTAATGAAGTCTTTTCTATCCCTACTTTGTACACAGAAGTAGTTCTGCAAATATTGAAGGATGAACAGTAGGTTATCCTCTGTTGGAGGCAGCAATGGTTTGAAATTGTTTTTTGGCAATTGTAGTAATAGATGTTGGCTTTAGGCAGTATTATATCTTATCTAGATAAAATTTTCTTCACATATATCAAGGAAGTAATAACAGAAGCAATAGAATTATTTTTGTATTAAATAATATATAGTTACCATGAAAATTAAGTAAGAAGCAGAAGGCTCTTAGCATAGCAAGCAATACATGGTGAATGCTAAGATGTCATCTGCCACTGTGTTGATGGAGATTGTACTCTCTGACAGTAAGCTGCTCTGAGATATAAAGAAATACATTTAAGCACCCAAAACCCATACACACTGAAAATCTTGATAATAATAATAAGCACCATTGTGTACATGCTTCTACAATGTAGTAAACAGAAGATCCATTCCTCAATAATTTCTGAAATTTTCTATAATCAAAAGCATAATTCTGAAATGGAGCTAAGTTCTATAAATCATTAAAATTTCTCATCCCCACAGAGTCTCTCGGTGATACCAACAGCAGCTCAGCAGTCATTCACAGGCTTAACAGCTTGAAGGTCAGGGGTACAGTGTCTCCAGGTGCCAGGGGGGCTTCAGCATTTAAACTCTAGTCCAATCAATTTGAGACTACATAGATTATTCTTCTTTGAGACAGGACTTAGCAGGTGGGCTATCTCCAGGGAGCAGAAGCTTACTCCAGGACAATCTCAGCCACATCAAATAAGAACAGACAAGGAACTGTCCCCACTGTCTCTATGTCCCATGTGTCTATGCTCTGAGAATTATAAAAAGGCCTTCAGAGTGTCATAGAAAACAAGGGGAAAGTAACACAAAGGAGGGTGCTAGACATAGTTTCACAGACAGATGGGCCACCGTGGTTGGTCGTCAGAATCTTGAGTGGTTTCTTAAACCTTATGGCCAGAGCAGCAAAGACTTTCACAAGAAAAAAAAATCAATGGCTTGGGAAGGTCATACTCTCAGATATGCTTTGGTTTCCCATTTATACAAAATGAAATGACAAAGCATATAGCCCAGGCCACATTCCTTCATATAAACATCATGTGGATCTAAGAAACATAGAAGTGATGAGACTTAAGGTCCATTCTGTTTGTGTGCCATTTTCAATTTGTTATAGCTTTGGATAACTTTTTGGATGGAATATTTTTATTTGTTCTTATGTTAAAATGACAACAATTACAATAAAATTTGGTTTCTAATTATTTAGTCTGTAAAATAATTTAAAATGAAAATGCCAACATAGTATAAAATGTATGTGAATCTGCTCTATTTTTATATGTTTATTTGTTTATTTGAAATATGGGAGGAATGGGGAAAAACAAAATGATTGGGCGGGGTGGGAAGAGGGAAAGTGAGAGAAAAACTTAGGAAGTAGTACCAATGTTCAAGAAGTAATGTACCCACTACCTGATGATTGTAAGTATAACTCCTCTATACATCACCCCAATGATAAGAAAAAGGTATGTAGCATCCCTTCTGCTACATATAAAAGCTTTTAGAAGAAATGTTACAAAGCATTTTGATGTTCTCTTTGCCCTGATGTGTGTGGGGGGGGGGTGCATATGTGTGTGTGTGTGTGTGTGTGTGTGTGTGTGTGTGTATGTGTGTGTGTGTGAATGTGTGTATGTGTATGCATGTATCTTCTCTCTAGGACTTACACAAGGAGGACATTTCTAAAATATCAAAGATATTATCATTTATAATAAATACAAAAATTAAATGGATGGCCTACATGTGTTAACTTTATCCAGTGGAGATAAAACTACTCAATGGTCAAAATATCTAGACAATATAAAATATGTAAGGAAAGTTAGCCAAATCAAACTCTTTAGAAGAGAGTTTTAGCTTTTCTGGGCTATTTTAGATTGAATATCCTAAGCAGAAGTAAAAATATTACAATCCATAGATTTTTCATGGATTAAAAAGAACAGCACCACAAAAATCCAAGATTTAGAATTCATCAAGATGTATGTATACATTTTTGCTCTGTTAAATGGAACACTTAAAAAGAAAGAGGCTAGCTTCCATATCAGCATTGATTAAATAAAGGTGCTGGTCTCCATCATTTATTAGTTCTTGAGCTGTATTGAAGGAAAATTGCAGGAAACACTGAGAAATGTACTGTGTCTCCAGAATACAACCATCTTCCCAAGCTCCATTTCCATGTCTCCAGCTACTGTTACTGATTCTTTGTTCTCTACTGTATGACAAGGGATATGTGCCTGGATTTCTAGGATGCAGCTTATTTTCTAGAAGGGAATTTTGGCAGGTGTACAAATGACTATTCCTAAAGGAGAATCAAATAAGTGTGAAAATCAAGCTGAACCACTAGAGTCAGTCTGTACCTACAAAATTAGCCAATCCAGCTGACCACTCCATAGAAACAAAGAAATGAGTGAAATGAAGAGAAAGTGTTTGTTTCAAGATCAAACTGTACTTTACAATATAACAGGATTGTAAGTCAGGTGATCAACCATCACATAAAGGGCTCTTTTCAATTCAAATTTCAAGACTACTAGTGGAGAACTTAAATAATGTCAGCTATTCTTAAAACTTTGGTATGGATGCATATCCATATACAAAAATATACTGAAATATATTCTGAACCCTGTAAACTACAAGGAATGATTTAAAAATTGGCTTTGTGAAGTAATAGTATTTTACACATTTCTAACCCCATTATTCTTTCATTTGATACATTTTGCAAAGGATTATAGACTATAAAATTGTCAGTGGAACAAAGCGACAAACCCCCACAGGTAGGTTATGACAAGAGAACTATTTTCGTCTTGCGTAGATACCTGAATTTTAATGTGCATTCACGAGACTGATGGCTTTTATAAACTTTGCCAGCCCTCACTCATATGAGTGTTGTAATACTCAGTGAATGCTGATTAGCAGAAATATAAAATAGCAAGGTACTACTATGAATTCCACAGTGTTTTCAAAATTTGAAGAACAAAGACATCTATTAACATCTGAAAGAAATAAAAGCACTTAAAGACATAATATGATGACATAATACCTTTTAAAGTTATGATATTTTATATGTAATATATATAATGTATATCTCTATGATGTATTCATAATATAGTCTTTACATAAAACTAATGTCAACATCATTCACCCATTTATGACATATTTATTTATTGAAGAAAAACTGATCTTAGTGGTGCCATGGTATGATATTAGCAAAGCATGGATCTTGGGTTATGTTAACACAATAAAAATGGTAGCATATTTCCATCTTTAAAAAATGATCCTCCTGTGACCTGCTAAGGATTTGGCTGTAAAATACAAAATGCAAATATTAAAATATGACTTCTTGGGGCCAGGACTTTAGCCTAGTGGTAGAGTGCTTGCCTAGCATGCATGAAAAACGGAGTTTGATTCTTCAGTACCTCATACATAGAAAAAAAGCCAGAAATGGTACTGTGGCTTAAGTGGTAGAGTTTTAGCCTTGAGAAAGCTCGAGGACAATGCTCAGTCCCTGACTTTAAGGCCCAAGACTGGCAAAAAAAATAGGACTTCTTTAAAAGAATATTCTCTTCAGCCCTTATACTCTTCTTCCATGTGTTGTAGGAGGTGAAAAAGATCACAAGCAGCAAGAATTCTAACAGTGGCACAGTGAATAACCAGGGACCACAACGTCTGCTCAAAGCTCCACTTAAACAGAGGCAGTAGTTCCTGCAAATAGCATTTAAGTAGATGGATTGCTATTTCCAAATGAAAGAATAGTTCCTGAAATGTCCAGATCATACTAATTAGCACTTAACTTTCACTCACACCCGCTGGGCATAGAAATCTCTTTAAAGGAAGAAGATTTCAACTTTACCAAGTGTTAGCTTCCTTGACAGTGTTCTTTATCCTCAGGTTGACATGCAGTATGTTGATTCCAGCTACAAAACCTGAATACCATCTGTTGGTAGGAACTATTCACTTAGCTAAGATTTCTTACGACTTCCAGTAGATGTACATGCATTCCAAAGCTAGTTACACGTGGTTAAAAAGAGAAAATAAGGCATTCCATAAGCATGCTGTAGTTAACTTGTTCAATGACCTGTTATCTTTGTTTCAAATATTGGTTCCTGGGGTTCAGCAGAGAATAAAAATGCCTATTAAGATAATCCATGTGTAGGAAAACTCACATTTCATTTTTTTCCCGCTTTTTCCTGTTATTCTCACATTTTTCCTGGAAGTAGGGTGTGTATTTACATATAATTTACTCAGACTGTATTGCAAATGTCTGTTTGCTTTTCCTTTTAATCAAATCATCTCTGATCAGTTGTCCAAACATGGATGGCAGTGTCCTCTTTCTAAAATAAGTCTAGCGGACAAGCAGTTCACAGATTCAAAATCATGCCTTCACATCAGTATTTGATGCTGTGGGTATCCAGGATATTTCTGAAGTACAGCAGATGATGGCTGCCCTCTAGTGACAAGACATCCCTGCTGTTTCAGTGTAAGTGAAATAGGACATATTTAGCCCAGCTGTCCTATTTTCTACTCCATCTGTGGGGCATGGAGAAACCTTTATAGTGAGAATGCAATATATAGCCCACTGATTTTACTAAGTGCCATAAAATGCAGACACACACAACATGCATAGATATATGCATGTGATATATATGTATATATATGTATATATCCAGCAAGCATTTCTCATTTTGAAGCTCAAATATCAGCTAAATAACCCTATGTTATTATTTCAATACTGATAGAATAAAGGTGACACTTTCTAACACAGACAGGCTAGCCGCACAATAGTGTTTCTATGGAATCTTTCATCCCCACCACCATTCTTCATCATGGTCTCTTTGGCATAGAGAACACACTATTTGTTTTGCAAGAATTTTGTGTTTCCAACTTGCTTTTTAGTATTTTATTTTTTATCTCTTCTAATTGGTAAACTGTACGCAGTTGTCCTTATGTAATCACATATGCCTGAGGGCATCAGATCACTGCCAGGATTCCATCAGCCAGGTTATAACCAACTCCATCCATAAAATAAAAATGCAGTCATTCAGAACACGAGTCTTGATGACTTTGTCACTTCCTATCAGTGACAAGGAACAGTATGGCGATGTTCAGTCTGATAAATTTAAAATTAAAGCAATATTTTTAAAAAGCAAAGAGTCAAAAGAAAAGAAACAATGTACTTTAGGCTGTCATTGATATAGAGCTGAATCAAAATAATTTTTATTGCCAACCAGACCGCAGAAAATTCACCTCTTTGAAGGTTGACAGAAAAGCAAATTATTTTTCATTCATCACCTCATTTTTTGCCCCTGTATCTTCACACAGAAAGATATTTTCTACCAATGGGTCATTTTTTTTCTCTGAAAGTAAATTTTCACTGTGAGTACAAAAACATAAAAATCATCCAGAATAGAGGGATGAATTCATCTAAGCTGCTATAAAATGATGGGTCCTCCTTGCTTTAAAATGCAGTGACCCTAGGCAACATTAGAAACATTGCAAAACACTTCACACTTCAACAATGCATGTGTGCGTGTATGTGTGTGTGTGTGTATCTTTGTATCTGTGCGTGTGTGTGTATGTGTGTAAAATACATGTAAAAATATACTAAGGAAAACTGATGAGTCTCACTGGATTATCTAATGAAAAATACTGATATTAAAATAAGTTAGCACTGGCTTTCTACATGGTTCATCTTGAAAATGGTCTATTGGACAATATAAAACTAAATAAATAAATTCAACTAAAGTACAAATTCTGTTGCAATATATTTTTTACCACCAGATGAGAACAGTTTGTTTCTTGTTTTTCCATATTTACTTTGTTAGAAAAACACAACTTTCCTTCGGTAAAATAAAACTAACAACAAAAGCCTTCCAGGAATCCAAACTAAACTTCCTGGACTTTGTGGTTAAGTTGAAATGTCTTAAATAACTGGTAGCAATTCCAACATATGTCTTTCTGCTCATTTCTGCTGCTACTGAAAGGAAGTACTCAGTTAATTTCAATTTAGGAAATATCAGTGGAGTTCTGATTCTATGTTAATGCATTGGGTCCTAGAAGTGAAAACACAGATCAAATTCCTGTTTACAATGTCTTAAAAATTTTCACAAATCAATTTATTTATTCATAAGTATGGATAAAGTAATTAAGAATAGTAAAAAATAGCATCTAATTCTTCTTACCCTATAGAAGTCCTCTGATTAGAAATTATGATCCAATATTGACTGTATCAACATTTCAATGGTGAGATAATGAATCATCACACAAGGAAGAAGAAGAAATACACATGTGCCCACACATGCACAGACTCACACTCAAGTGAAAAAGGTTTAATTATGTCAGATTCTGAAAAATATATCTTATGCCTGCTATTATACTGCTATTATAACTGCTATTGTGAAATGCATAGTCATTGAATAAATACTGGTTTCAGTCATCAGTCCCTTTAACTCTAACTGATCCTGTAAATTGTTTATTTTTCCACAAACTTTTCTAGATGCTAGAAAATAAGCTAATCAGTCACAGTGCACTTCCTGAAAGCATGTGATACCAAGAAATTTACAGTTAGGAAGAACCTGAAACAACAAAGGATGTATTTCAACACACTGTATAAAAGAATAAAAGAAATGGAGATGGAATTGTAGAAAACGTCAACACAGATGCCTAAAATAGTTTCCTGGAAATGTTTGTACGTTGTGCAGACATCAATGTATAAAACACAGGCCATAAAGAAGATGAGTAGGAAAGCAGGAAAAGCAGGAGGAGATTGCAATGAGGAAATGATTCACACTAAGACCCTGCTCTTTCCATACAACTGATACTTGGTATACACTAGTGAGAAAGCTAGGAGACTGGATTAACAAACAACCAATTGAATAAAAAAATCTATATGTCAAAGTGAACGACCCTAAATTACTTCCTTTTTTTGCTTTCAAGAGAATCAATGATTTTTCTTTAGGATTATCTGACTAGCCATGAGAAAAGAGCTCACATATTGACACTTAGGGACACACACACACACACACACACACCAGAAAGCAAAACACAAAGTCAATTCAACTGATCTGTCCATAGTGAAACCCATAAGTGAGTAGCTTCCTACCCACACAACAAACAAAAGCAATCAGATAGCTGCTTAGTGTTTTGGTCTGAGCATGGATTAAGAGTTAAGTACACAACTTGATAATTTTGAAATAATAAATTAATATGAACAATTTTTGCTCACAGAGACATAATCAAGATACTGTACAAGAATAGAAGTAAATGACCATGCCTCTAATAAATCATAGAGCTGAGGAAACAAATTGTGTTCATAAAGAAAAAACAGGATACCATGGGGGGGAAAAAGTGCTTTAGAAAAGCCAAAAGAGGGGCTGAGAGTTTGCCCTAGTGGTGGAGTGCTTGCCTAGCATGCACAAAGACCTGGGTTCGATCCCTCGGTATCAATTACATTGAAAAAGCTGGAAATGGTGTAGTGGTTCAAGTAGCAGAGATTTGGCCTTGAAAGCCCAAGGACAGTGCTCAAGCCCTGAGTTCAAGGCCCAGGGTTGACAAAAAATACATAAACATCCCAAGAAATTATCTTAAACTGAAATAGTATTAATCGTTAAATGGCACACAAACAGAAACATACATATACATACAACTAAATTTAAATACAGAAAATGCAGGCATAGAACAAATATTAAACATACACTCACAAAACAAAAGTTACATAAAAAGCAAAAGAACAGGGCTGGGAGTTTGGCCTAATGGTAGAGTGCTTGCCTTAGCATGCATGAAGACCAAGGTTCGATTCCTGGTACCACATACATAGAAAAAAGCTGGAAGTGGTGCTGAAGCTCAAGTCTTAGAGCTCTAGCCTTGAGAAAGTCCAAGGACAGTGATTAGGCCTTGAGCTCAAGCTCAAGACTGGCAAAAAAAAAAAGAAAGCAAAAGAACAAAATGAATACCTTTGAATACAGTGTAATGCAAAGAAATGAGATTTTTGACCTAGTATATTCAATGCAGCTAGATAAGCAATAAAAAGCAGAATGAATGTATTGCCACATATGCTCAAGCTCAAAGAATTAATCTCCCATGAAATCTTTCTTAAAAACTTGATCTAAGATACCCTTACCTTAAGAAATATTTACAAAGTTCCAAAGATATGAAATAAGCTTACAAGATATAATGAGAGTAAAAAAAGGCAATGAAAGAAAGTTGATTTAGGAAGAAATTTTGTGATATTTCTAATTTGTAAACTAATAATAAAATTCATCAAAAAATACTGAACTTATAAAATTTAAAAAGACAGCTATGTGTTGTTTCTTGAATATTGGCAATAAATGCATAGAAATTAGAAGAATGGGGTAACACTATTTCTAAACAAAACAACATATTGAGTATTTGAAATATAAGGTTATTTTTTCTTCCCTACACTATGTCAATACCAATACCAATATGTCAATAGCAGAAACAAACTAGATGAGAGACAAAAGACAGAGAGACCAGTCAAACAATAAATGACATATTACATCTATGAACAGAGAGATGAAAACTTGGCTCTCACACCACTGAGGATCCAGGAGTCTACATTTGGAAAAATCAATATTTGGGGATTTAAAAGAAATGCAATTTTAAAGTTATTGAAAGAGTGATGAAGATACATGAGAATCTCAGATCATTTTTCATTTTGTAGGCTGGTTAAAAAAAGACTTGAATTACAAATAGATTGATGTCAATTAGGACAAAGAAAAAAGAGAGAGAAAGACAGACAGACAGACAGACAGACTGAGAGGGAAGGAGAGATCAAGGTACAAAATGCTGCAAAGCTTTGTCTAAATAAACACAGTAGCTCAATGGTGTGACTGGAACTAACACCTGCTGACACCCATGTTTTTCTGGAGGTTGTGCTGATGAATCTTCAGGGTCATAGTTTAAAAATAAAATGTCTCCACAGATTCACGTGAAAATGGTTTGTTTTCCAGATTGCTGGCTTTGGGGAGCAGTGGAGTCATTATCTAATCTGTTGATAAACTCACGATTTGATAGCATTCATGTAAGGTTGTGACAAAGATGGGGATTGGATCTTCTCTTTGGAGAAAATGGGTCATCTAAGTATGCTTTCCAAGTGTACCCTGGCTTCTCTGCTCTGGATGTCCCTCTGGCTCCTGTCAGCCATGAGGGAACTACCTTGCCTCATGCTTACCTATCTCATACCCAGCCTTATCACACTCAGACTCCAAAGCACTGGAGCCACGGGACCATAGATTGAAATCACAAACAGAAATCTTACCTCCTTTCATTTAAATTCTTCAGTTGTTTTATCACAGCACAAAAACTGACTCAGACATAATGATGAACAAGTTGTTTTTTTGTTTTTTGGGTTTTTTTTATCAATACATGTTTGGAACTCCTGAGTTAAAAACAGAGATAGGAAGATCCCAAGTTGAAGCAAGTCCAGATATAATTATATCTTCTGCACATTTTATATAATTAAATCTAATAGACATTGGAATTTTTTGAATCCTTAATACCGTGGAGATTGTTTTTTACTTGTAATCTCCAAGTCAAGATGTCCTAGGCTTAAGCTCAGGGCCTGAGCACTGTCTTTGGGCTTTCTCAAGGCTAGAGCTCTACCACTTGAGCCTTAGCACCACTTTCGGCTTTTTTCTATGAATGAGGTACCTAGGAGTCGAACCTGGGACTTTGTGCATGCTAGGCAAGCACTCTACCACCAGGCCAAACTCCCGGCCCTTAAGATCTATTTTAGGGGAAAAAAATTAACTGTTTTCTCAGCACCAAATGCTAAACTTCTGTTCAAAGCGTTTATGGTTTGGAAATTCTGTGTGTATGTTTGCTATGTGGAGAGACTCTTATTAAAGACAGTATTTTTTTTTAATTACTGTATCTGACTTTGTTACCTGGTATATTGTATATATATACACACACATATATATATATATTTGTTTATTTGAAATAGGAAAGGGAAGGGGGGAAAACAAGATGATTGGGGAAGGAAATGGGGACAAAAACATGAGAAGAGGTATCAGTGTGTGAGAAGTAATTCACCTACTACCTGATGAATGAACTGTAACATTACCCGAAAATTTAAAAAAAATCTTTATTTTCAATATATATAAAAAAGAATTGCACACACTTACTGGAAGATGTACACACCTTCACAGAAAAAATCCTTGTCTCTCTGTGAACAAGCTGAGATTTAGGGCAAGTTTCTCTTTTTTTTTGTGGGTCATGAGCCTTGAACTCAGCCTGGGTGCTGTCTCTGAACTCTTCAGCTCAAAGCTACCATGCTACCCCACCTCCCATTTTCTGGAGGTTAATTGGAGATAAGAGTCTCAGGTCCTTTTGTGCTGCGCTGGCTTCGAACCTTGATCCTCAGATCTCAGCCTCCTGAGTAGCTAGGATTACAGGCTGGTGAGCCACCTCGCTCGGCTTAAGGGCACTCTTTCTATCAAGAATACCACTTCACTGGACCTCTAAATAAAGACTTAGTTCAAGGAAGATCTAACATCGTAGACAGCCAAGACGAAAAAGAAAAAAAAAACAAAAAACAAAAAACAAAAAAACCAGAAACACAGTATATGGACCCCTGCTGCACAGAAATAGCCCAGGTGGCCAGCAAGCAGCTCTTGGGCTCTTGCTACTCCAAGAAACCTACAAGTTTCAGCTAAACTCGCTGGGAACATCATCCAGCTGTTCCCACCACCTTTAGATCCCACAGGGTCCTTGCTGGCACAGGGCTGCTCCCACCAAGACCATGGGAATCCCCAAGCAACCACCATCTCCCCTCTCCCCAAGCCCTTCCCACCTGCCAAAACTGCTTGGACAGACCAACCTGCAGGTACCTAGAGACGCTCCAGGAACCAAAATGATCCAGCATAACAGAGACTTCTGGACCCGGCAGGTCTCCACAGCTGCATGGAGATCCTATCTATGCCATCTTGTCAGCCATTACCAGTGCACCGAGAGGTTTCTGATCCTGAAAACTTACCACAGTTATGTGGCAGGCACTGCCAAGCAAATAGAGAGTTCATGACACACACCAGCCAACAAGATGACCACACGGCAGGTCTCTGGCACCCACCTGACCTCCAACTCCAGACTTTTATTAGCCTTGCTCTCACCTTCAAATGAGGAGAGTAAGCCATAGAAGCTCAAGAAAAATGAAAAGTCCAGGTACTATATACATATTCCACTCAAAATAAACAGGCAGCAGAGTAGTCAATGAAAAACCTAGATGAGAGCCCTCAAGATGCTCTAATGATGCTATTGGTACACATGATAAATGAAAAGATGGAAAGCCTGAATAAGGTTTTACAACAGGATAATAAAAGACTAATAGAGGAAAGTGTGACCACTCAGTTAAAGGATTTCAGATAGAGCACTGAAAACCAAATAAAGGAGCTAAAGAAGACTATGCAAGATATAAAACAAGAGATAAAAGCCATCAAAAATGACCAACTACAAGGAATGGAGAGAGAAAAAAATCAAAGCAGAAAGTATTGAGAGTAGGATAAAAGGTGCAAAAGATACAATCACTCCTGCCCGCAGTTTGGCCTAGTGGCAGAGTGCATGTCTAACATTCATAAAGACTCTGGTTCGATTCCCTGGTAACACATACATAGAAAAATCTGCAAGTGGTGCTGTGGCTCAAGTGCTAGAGCTCTAGCCTTGAGAGAAGCCCAGGGACAGTGCTCATTCCCTGAGTTCAAGCCCCAGAATGGAAAAATAAAAGAACCCTATAGACACCACTCCCAAGTTACTCCAGCTGATTCAAAACTTTGGCAAACTATTAGGGTATAAAATTAACCCTCAAAGAAAAAAAATCAATGGATTTTCTGTATGCCAATAAGGCAAAGAGAGAGGCTGAAATCAGGAAAGTAATTCATTTTATGAAAGCCTTAAAGAAAATAAAATACTTAGAACAATTTAAATAAAGAGTTAAAGGACTTTCATGCTGAAAACCTGAAGAAGGAAATTAAAGAAGATCTAAGGAAGAGAAATAATCTCCCATGCTCTTGGATTGTATAGATTAACATCATGAAGATGACAATTCTGCCAAAGGCTATCTACAAATTCAATGACAGATCCATCGATATCCCAACATCTTTCTATAATGAAATATAGGAAGTAATCCAAAAATTCATATGGAATAATAATAAATTCATATGGAATAATTTTCCATATGGAAAATTCATGTAGAAAACAATCCTTAGCAGAAGAAAGAGCACTGGAGAAATATAAATACAAAACTTCAAACACTATTACAAAGCTATAATAATGAAAACAGCTTAGTACTGGCACAAGAACAGGCCTAAGGACCAATGTAATAGAACTGAAGACCCAGAAATGAACCTGTAGACCTATGGCCACCTAATCTTTGAAAAGGGAGCCGAAAAACTGGGTAGAAGAAAGACAGACTTTTCAACAAATGGTGCTAGCAGAACTGGCTAAACACATGCAGAAAATTAAAGTTTTATCCTTATTAGTCACCCTGCACCAGAATGGATCAAAGACCTTGAGGTAAAAAACGGATATCGTGAAATTTTTACAGAAAGAAATAGGAAACACACTTGGGCTCCTTGGCATGCATTAAAACTTTCTAAATAAAGGCTCAGAAAAATAACACATGAAGAAATGTTCAATATCTCGGACATAAAAGAAATGCAAATCAAAACAACTCTGAGATTCCAATTTACTCCAGTTAGAGTGGCCATGATCAAGAAATCTAATGACAACAGATGCTGGAAAGATGTGGCCAGAAGAAATCACCACTACAACATTGTTGGTAGTGTAAACTTGTTCAACCAGCCTGGAAAGCAGAATGGTGATATCTCAAAAGGCTAAACATAGAACTCCCCTATGACCCAGAAATCCCACTTCTGGGTATTTACCCAAATGTCCAGAAATAGGGATATAATAAGCTTGCCAGTAAAACCATCTATATTGTAGCATTTTTCACCATAGCTAAGATATGGAACCAACCCAGATGCCCCTCAGTAGATGAATGGATAAAAAAGATACATCGAATTTCTATATATATACTACTGAATTCTATTCTGCAATCTAAAAGAATGATAATGCCCCATTGGTAAGGAAATTGAAAGACTTGGGAAAAATCATATTAAGTGAAGTAAGCCAGACCCAAAGGAACAAAGGCTCCATGGTTTTCCTAATATTATATGTTTAGGATTCAAAATGTATGTGCATTTGGCCATATATGAGCAGTCTCAGAAAAATGAACTCCAGGATAGGGAAACAAAAGATTTATTTTTGTGGTTGTTGGTTTTAATGTTCTATGTGAATACATTTCTTTACTCTTTACTCTTTTTTTGTTGTTGCTAGTTCTCTTTTTCTTTTTTCTTTCCCTTATGGTTTAATGGTTTATCCTGTTGTTTCTGTGTCTGCCTTTGGTATCTGGTATGGTACATTATCTATCTATCTATCTATCTATCTATCTATCTATCTATCTATCTATCTATCTATCTGCTTATTTGAATAAGGGAAGAGGTAAAACAAGGTGATGAGACAAAGGACAAAGAATGAACAAGTGATATTCACAAGACAATATGTTGGAAATTATCTCTACAACTTGGGATGGGTGAGGGGAAGGAAAGTGGGAGAAAAACATGTGAAGGGGTAACAATGTTCAAGAAGTAATGTACCCACTACCTTATGAATGTATCTGTAACCCCTCTACACATCACTATAATAATAAGAAAGAAAGAAAGAAAGAAAGAAAGAAAGAAAGGGAGAGAGAAAGAGAGAAATATATAGAGAGAGAGAGAAAGAAAGAAAGAAAGAAAGAAAGAAAGAAAGAAAGAAAGAAAGAAAGAATTGTAAAAGAAAGAATTGTAAAATTTTCCAATCTTGCCTATAAAGGAAACTAGTGCAATTGAATTTTGTAGCTGTACCAAATGCATGAGATTGAAGGTAAATATCTGTGTATTAACATTATGAATGTTAATTCATATGTATTCTAGAAAGTATGTATCTAAAGGAAATAATGTGTGTCCATTCTCACATTTGATTTCTTTACTATGCTAAATTTGGTCAAAGTGTGATTCTACTATGATTCTTGAATTTGTATTGCAAACCCAAGGAAGCCTTGTTACTACACCATGCTTTTTTGGACTAAAGCCCTCACTGATAATTTTTCTGTGAGCTCTCCTGCTGGAAGCCTGGCACAACTTCAAGTTGTTTTTGCTCAAGGGTCTTTCCTGCTGTGTGCCATTAAATATGGAAATGTTCATATTTTATAGACTCTGCCCTTGAGCTCAGAACACTAAGAGAATATGCAGATCCTGTTACTGCAAAAGCCAAAGAGAGAATCATATACACACTGGAATTTGGAGGCACCTGAGCAAAAAAAATATAATTTCTTTTTTTTTGTTAATTTGCTATGCATTCTCCAAAGTGGGGCAGACATGTGAATTAAATGTTGCATTCCTCTGATGAAGACCTGTTTTGAACTTCTCACATTTTCATGAAGTGAAATCTTTCTGATTTAAGCATGGCCTATAATACATTAATTTTATACATGATAATTGCATCACTATCACACTGTCTATGCAGACAAATTCTGGGCTGTTGTTTTCCTTCTAACCACCTTCACTACTCATTGAATGTATCAAGATATTTCAGTCAGTTTGTATTAATTCAGTTATAGTGATTACATATAGGTATATTCTGTCACACTGTTAGAATAATCACTAATCTAGCATACCAAATAAATGAAACTTTTTTAACCCTTCACCTAAGATTTTCAATGTAAATATGTCCAGTAAACATATGTAAAATATGTTCTCATGAGGGCATGAGAATTTTTGAGGATGAGATTTTAAGGATCAGAGAGCCAGAGGAAGAAAATTTCTTAATTTCAGATTCCAAATTTGACAGGTTTGTTGAGTTAATCTACCTGCAAAACCATGAGGCTTCTAATCTACCAAGGGTGTACATGAATTTTAGACAAAAATAATCAGCAGGTTCTTACTCCTAACCTCATGAGAAGTCATGCTAATATTGGGCACTCTAAGTTCCTAGTAGAGGAAATTGGAAATTTAATTTCTATAAAGATCTGAAATGGATCAAACTATGCATAAGCCACATGCATTTCAAGGTTTCTCTGTATGTCTGGCTAAAGAAGACTCTTTTTCCAAGTTATTTTCTGACTTACATTATGGCCCGCACATGGTTACATATAGTTTATTAAAGGTTCTACAATAACATCCACAGATTTCATTGAAGTATTGAAATGTAAAGAAGTAAATAAGTCCCACATTTTAATGTAACTTCACCCTGTTACCAACTATCTAGGATACAGTCATATTCTTATAGTTCTAGTTAGCATTCCTTAATGAATCTTTCAGTGTAAACTTTCTTACATTTCAAGGCATTCTCTAGTCTACATGAGTGTTATAATGGAATTACATGAGCTGATTGTTGATATATGTTATAGATAGCAGATATTTATTTCTCATATTTCTAAAACTAGGAAATCTAAGATCAGAGAGTCAGCAAATCATGTTGCCTAGTTATGTCCTCACATGGTAAAAGGAGCTCCATAATATTCTGGTGTTGGATATTCTGGACCTGGATATTTCACATGTAGTGTTGGACTATAATCCTCAGACCTCTAATTCCTAAGAAGTGGGACACAGGCCTGTGTCATTATGTTCAGTTTGTTTTTGTCGTATGGCCTCATTACTAGTGTCAAGACTCTCTTTAATTTGCTATTCTTACAATCTCTACTCCTAAATAACTAAGATTAAAGGTATATACCATACTGTCCAGCTATTCTTTTTTTGCCATTTTCAAAGAGCACCCAGATTATTCATAGGAATTGTGATATGATAAACTAATCACCTCAGAAAGGCCTTAATGATGGGAATATCGCACTGAAGCATAGGAGTGTGTGGGCATTTGTACATGTGGAAGGGGAAGAAGGGTAGATGCGCTGGTCCTGGTGTTTGAATTTAGGACCTGTGTGATGTGTTACAGAAAGTTTGCTTATGGTTAATACTTTTCCATTGGAGCATTAGCTCCACTTATATCAGCATTTTTGTTAACTGAAATGAAGAGTCTCAGAGATTTTCCTGTCCAACCTGGCTTTGAACGCTGATCCTCAGATTTCAGCATCCTGAATAACTAGGATCATAGATGTGAGCCATTAACAGCTAGTTCCAAATGTAGCATTTCAGCCTATGAATTTTAGAGTATACATTAAGATCACAGAATTCCTGATATACGTAATACATATCATATAGTAGAATGTGTTTATACATTCAAAAGATATTACATTCCCATTAGAAAATTGACAGTAGTTATCTCTCAGGAACTTTGAAAGTTTCCACTGATAAAAATCACTGGCACTGGACTTATGTGATGGGACTATTCATTGGATAAATTAGATTTTGATTTCTTTTCAATGATATTGCACTTCAATCACTTTTTTTATTTACTGGAATGTTATGCAACTATAAAAGGAATGAAATATTAACACAAGTATGGTAGCTCAGTGATGAAACACTTACCTGGGAGGAGGTGAGGCTCTAGAACCCCAGCTCTGAGGAAAAGATAAACAAATGTGGTGGCACATGCCTGCAATTCAAAGCCAACTGGAGCAACACAGTGAGACACTAGTCACAAAAAAAGTAAAAAGAATTTGCTGGAGAATGAAAGGGTAGAAGAAGAAGAGAGAGAATAAAGGAAAATAAAGAAAAAGAGCTTGAGAAGAAAGAAATGGAAGTAGGGAAGGAAGGAGAAGGAAGAAATGGAAGGAGGATAGGAAGTAGAAGGAAGAAATGAAGAAAAAAGGAAGGAAGAAGTCAAGAAGGAAAGAAAGAAAGTAAGAAAGAAAGAAAGAAAGAAAGAAAAGAGAAAGAAATACAGAGCAAATCTTAAATACTACAATTTGAAACGAACCTTGAAAATAGAATGCTAATTGAAATCTAGTCATTGAAGTCCACATGAGCATTTTTCATCCACCTTTAAAAATCTAGTTACATCTCAAATATCTGTCCCCTTTTAACTACTATTCTTTAAAATTTACCTGTGTACTTTGTTTATTAAGCAATATATCAGACCTTAAAAAGAAGGAAGAAAATAATGGAGGCACCATACTGTTATACTTTCCATTCTTTTTGAGAGAGGGCAATGATTTCTCTAGCAAGCAACTTCTAGGAAGTTTCCAGCCTGGGCAGGAAAGTCCATGAGATTCTTATGTTCAATTAAATACCAAAAAGTCAGAAGTGAAGCTGTGGTTCAAGTGCCAAAACAGGATAGTGCTCTGGTTCTGAGTTCCAGTGCTGAGCCTAGAACACACACAAAACAGTGTAATGCCAGATTGAAAAGACGTAAGTCCACCTTGGAGAAGAGAACAATGATTCCATTTAGAAAAAAATGTGTTAAGCTAATCAAATAATTGTGACAGTGTATTACAAGCCAAGGAACAAAGTAAATCTCTTGCAGTCCATCCTAATAGAAATAATAAATATTTAAATAAGACAACAAATGAACCATTCCAATCAGATACAACGCAAGGTATGCCACTAGGTGTGATTTTGGAGGTTTGAATTAGAGGATAAGAATATTTGTGCAGTTTCAAAGGACCTCGAGAAATTTCAAAAATTACAAAGGAAAAATTCATACAGAGTTTTATATTTACAGGCTTAAAAACAGTAACATATTGGAATAGTAGAAATGAGAAATTAGTGCAATCTATTTCCTAGGTTTAAATGTGTGAGAAGAAAAGGGTCATTTGTACAGAAAGTACTGAAATTCAAATGAGGTCTCCAGTTAGTTAATTATACTGTATCAATGTCAATGTTCTTGTTTTAATCATGCCATTGTCACTGTGCAAACTGCCTACATTAGTAAAGATGACTGAGTAGTACATGTGACAGTCTCTGCTTTTCAATATTTCTAAGTTGAAATTATTTTAAAAATAAAAATTGAAAACAGCACCAGAAAAGCATGCTCCAAATATGAAACAAATTAAATAGGCATGGTTTTGAGCAATTAGTGGAGTGTAGAAAATCCATTTGAACATTCCCATTTGAGCAGCAGAGGGCTTAAGGCATTAGAAATTTAAAATTTAATATATTTGTATCAAAATACATGTCCCTGAAGTGAATCATAATCACATACTTGTAATAAAGTGAATGATATTTATGCATTTTAAGCCTGATGGTTACAAAAGATAATACAGCTGTTTCCAGTCTTGACAAGACATATAAAGCTGATTGCTTGTGCTTCACACATGCAATCTTAGCTACTCAAGATGCAGAGATTTAAGGATTGTGGTGGTTTGAAGCCAACCAGGACAGACAAGTCTAAGCAACTCTTATTTTAACGAGCCAGCAAAAAAGCCAGAATTGGAAGCACAAATGGTAGGGCTCAAGCTTTAAGTGAAAAGCCTCTGTACAAAATCTCCCCAACACTATGCATGCCAGTATTGTCAATTTAGATATAAATAAGATTTAATTAAAATATTTGAGTTTATTAATATTATTCCTCACCATGGAAAATTACAAAAAATAAAACATAGCAGAGAGTCAATTATAAGAACTAATGTGGACAATGAAATGTTCCGATATTATGAGTAAGGGACATGCAATAAGAAACATTGTCTTCAGGTAACATAGTAAAATTTAAAGAGAAAATAAATTTTCATAAATCAAAAAACATGCATTAAAAACTATTTCTGTGATTTTTAGCATTTTATTTGACATAAAATATTTTTAAGAATATTAAAAATGCCTCTTATGTGAGCAACTCAGGAGACAGATACCATGATGATAATGAATGGTTCAAGTACAACCAGGATAAATAATTACCAAGACCCCATATCAAAAACAAGTTGTGTGTGGGTTAGTTCAAGTCTGTGGTGTCAGGTACCCATAGAATATATAGGCAAAAGACTGATGATACAAGGCTCACCTCAAAAACTTGAGAGAATCTATCTGAAAAATAAGTAGGGCAAAAGGGTTTAGGTCAATTGGTCAGTTGGTGGAATAATTGCCTCAGAAGACAAAAGCCCTGAGTTCAAATTCCCCCCAGTAGTGCCTCCCCAAATATTTTAATGAACATAATAATGACTTTTAACATTCTCAACATTTTTAACTCCTTTTTAGAATCATAATATTTTACCCATTCTCCAAGACCCACTCTCAACTCCTTTTTAGCTTAAGCTGGGTGTGGTGGCTCACACCTGTAATCCTACCTACTTACGAGGCTGAGATTTGAAGATCAAGGTTTAAAGTCAATCCATGCACTAAAGAATGAGCGGCTCTTATCTCCAATTAATCACTAGAAAATGGGGTGTGTAGCTGTGGCTCAAGGGGTAGGGCGATAGCCTTGAGCAGAAGAGCTCAGGGACAAAGGCCAACCCAGAACTCAAGCCCCCCAACTGACAAAAAACTACTATGCTCAAATTCTTTTCATTTTCATTCCACTATTTCATGATTCTTATTTACTTATGAAGTTTCTCTTTTCTATATCATATTAAGTGAAGTAAGCCAGACTCAAAGGAACATAGGCTCAGTGGTTTCCCTCATTTGTCATAATCAGTAGAAAACTTGGGCTCTCATAGCAGAGATTTACAATAGAGCAAAACCTAGATACATAAGGCCATATAGAATGATGCTAAATGAAAGGACTTCCAGGATATAGAAACAAAAGTCATATAATGAGCAACTGTGATCCCATATGCCAATAAAATTTTGTTTATAATTCCATTAGGCAACTAATTATCTTTATAATTTACCTTAAAACTTTGTTTCCCTTGACAAATGATAGTGCAAGATATTATATGTCTCATTCATGTATTACAGCAATCTTCAGAAAACTGGTTCTAAAAGCTACTGCCCATCCACTGTGATCATTCAGTCCATAGATACTCAAATCTTCAAAGCAAAATGACACAGTGTTACATATAGTTTGTGTATGTCATCTCTACACTTTAAATAATCTCTAGATTATTTGTAATGTTATTGTAACTGTTATTATACTATATAGCTTGTCAAATCATGACTAGAAAAATATGTCTATATGTTCAGTACAGATGCAATTAAAATATATTATTAAATTATTTTTGGTTGAATCATGGGGCACCAGACCTGTGGATACAGAGTCTCAACTATATCAACTACGTGCTTTCACCTTATAAGTACTTATGGAAAGTATTGATGATATTTGATCTCTTGTAAGAATTAAAGAAAATCCTCTTCCAGAACAGAAAAAAAGAAGGTTCTGGAAGAATTACCTTGCTTCCCTTATATTTTTTTCCAAATGGATATTTTAACAGATTGTTGAAATTTATCTTCATTTGTAATCCAATGTTATCTGTAATTTGTGCTCTCTCTGTCTCTCTGTCTCTCTGTCTCTCTCTCGCTGTCTCTCTCTGTCTCTGTCTGTCTGTCTGTCTGTCTGTCTCTCTCTCTCCCTCTGTGTGTGTGTGTGTGTGTGTGTGTGTGTGTGTGTGTGTGTGTGTGTATGTTTGATTGTACATTTGTTTTCTTAAATTCTTTGGCACAATTTTATGGGGATGTTTAAGCTACCATGGTACAGGTGTACATTAGAAGAAAAAGTCTAGAAACAGTCAGTGCCATCTATTCTTCTTAATCTGGTTGCCTTTTATATTTGATAATATTCCAACAACCATATAAAGCAAAAAACATTACATTATCTAGCACAGATACTGGTTGGAATTGAGCTATGTCCATTCAAAAATTTTTATTTCCTAGTCACCACTTAATGTGAATATGACCTAACTTAGAAATTCAACCTTTGCAAATGAAGTTAAGATAACTTCATTAAGTTAAAAACAGAAGACTAGTATCACAGTGTTGAATTACTAGAAACTACTAGAAATATAGGAAGATGGCCCATAGGAGATTGTTTCCTAGCATCTTCCAATATATTCCAAAAGAGTAGTTAGTAACATCAAAGTGTGTTGGATGATACCTTGATCAAAGACTTAAATTTAAAAATTTATGAGATGATGAATTTGTTTAGGCGTTCAACTAATATGACTTTGTCATAACAGTCATAGGAGGTCATAGCGAGACAAAAGGGTTTGTTAGCAGAAAATATTCAAGTAGAATCAAGTATAAGGTCCACAACCTCTGCTGATTTTCATCTTTCCTTGAAGTGCATTGAAAAGATGAGAAGGGGACCCCCATCCTCCTACTATGACTTGTTATAGGATTAGGGAAATTCTACAAGGACAACGGCCAGTTCGTTAGCAGAATTGTTTGAAAAATTCAATTATGGGCAATTAACTGCTTTAAAAATGGTATTGAGAGGGCTGGGAGTTTGGCCTAGCGGTAGCATGCCTACCATGCAGGAAGATTGGGGTTCTATTCCTCAATACCACATACATAGAAAAAAGCCGGAGAATTACTAGCTAGAGCAGTAAGGCAAGAAGCAAAAATAAAAGGAATCCAAATAGGGAAAGAAAAAATGAAACTTTCCCTCTTGGCAGATGACATGATTCTGTGTTTAAAGAACCCTATAGACTCCACTCCCAAGTTGCTTGAACTGATTCCAAACTTTAGCAAGGTAGCAGGGTATAAAATTAACCCTCAAAAATCAACTGCCTTTCAATATGACAACAATGAGAAGAATGAAGCAGCAATCAGAAAAGCAACTTCTTTTGTAATAGCCTCAAAGAAAATAAAGTACCTAGGAATTAACTTAACTAAGAATGTAAAGGACCTTTTTGATGAAAACTTTAAAACCCTGAAAAAGGAAATTAAAGCAGAACTGACAAAATAGAAAATCTCCCATGCTCCTCGATTGCCATTTTCACCCTGCAACAGGATTAACTCCAAATGGATCAAAGATCTAGAGGTAAAAGCAAATACACTGAAAACTTTACAAGAAGGAATTGGAGATACACTAGGTCTCCTTGGCACAGGTTGAAGCTTTCATAATAAGGACCAAGAAACACAACAAATCAAAGAAACTCTGGATAAATGGGTCTGCATTAAACTGCAGAGCTTCTTTTTTCATATATTTTTATTGTAATTAATGGAAAGGTTACATTATATTCACCAGATAGAGGGTGTATTACTTCACATACATTGATACCCTTTCTCATGACTTGGTCCCCATTTCCCTCCCACCACCCCCACCCCTCATCTTGTTTTACCCCTACCCTGTCTGATTTCAAATAACCAAATACGCATATATACAATATATCAGATAATAATGTGAAATACTGTAGCAAGATGAGATAGCCAAGGGACAGCAAAAGAGATGAGTGATATCATAGTACATCATAGCAAAGATATGGAACCAACCCAGATGCCCCTCAATTGATGAGTGGATCAACAAGATGTGGTATTTATACACAATGGAATTCTATGTGGCTGTCAGAAAGAACAACATTGCCCCATTTGTTAAGAAATGGAAAAACTTAGAAAAAATCATATTACATGAAGTGAGCCAGACTCAAAGGAGCATAGGCTCAATGGTTTCTCTCATTTGTCATAATCAGTAGAATCCTTGGGCTCTCCTAGCAGAGATTTTCAATAGAGCAAAACACAGATAGTATAGTATGATGCTAAATGAAAGGACCTCCAGGATATAGAAACAAAAGTCATATAATGGGTAATTGTTGTCCTTAATGTACTATGTTATCTCTCATCTCTTTTGCTGTCCCTTGGTTATCATATATTGTTACAGCATTTCACCTTGATATATTGTATATATGTGTGTGTGTGTGTGTGTGTGTGTGTATGTGTGTGTGTGTGTGTGTGTGTGTGTGTGTGTGTGGTTATTTGAAATAGGATAGGGAAGGGGAGAAAACTAGATGAGGTGCGGGGCTGGGGGAGAGAAATGGGGACCAAAACATGAGAAAGTGTATCAATGTTTATGAATTAATGCACCTTCAGTCTGGTAAATATAATGTAAGCCATCTATTAATTACAATAAAAATATATGAAAAGAAAAAGAAAAAAGCCAGAAATGGTGCTGAGGCTCAAGTGGTAGAGCTCTAGCCTTGAAAAAGTCCAAAGATAGTTTTCAGGCCGTGAACTCAAGTTCAGGACTGGCAAAAAAATTTGTGATTGAGCTAAATGACACTAACAGTAATTTGTGACACTTTTTCTCTATTGTCCACTGTTCAGTATCTTATGGAGAATACCAAAATAACAAGTAAGGAGGACTTTTCTTCCTTCTAATCTATTATTTATCATACCAATTATGATCACATATGCATATATATTTATATACATTATATTTACATATAAAACATGTATTCAGTTCACCTAAATTACATATATGTTACATGTCCACCTATCTAATTTAATGTTACCATAAATCTATAATATACTTTAATATAGATTAGGTTCTGCAGCTTTACAGATTAGATACATGAATAAGAATTTGACAAACTGCAAATTTAGCAAACCAAAATTCATATCACAAGAATTATGCATTAAATATTTTATTTATTTATTTATTTATTTTTATACCAGTCATGTGGTTTGAGCTCAGGGCCTGAGCACTGTCCTTGTGCTTTTTCAAGGGTAGAGATCTACCACTAGAGTCAAAGCACCACTTCTGGCTTTTTCTACGTATGTGATACAGAAGAATCAAACCACAATCTTTGTGCTTGCTAGGCAGGCACTATACCACCAGTCTAAACTCATGCCTCTTACATATTTACTTTTAAAGAAGAAAAAGTATACATTTTTTTATGATCCAATGAATTCTAGGGTGAAGGTAGAACCAAGTACTAATATTTTTATCACTTGTCTTTGCATTCCTTTTTTTTCAATTTATTTTTTATTGTAATTAATAAAAGGGTTACATGATATTTGCCAGACAGAAGGTGCATTAATTTACATATATTGATACCCTTTCACATGTCTTGGTCCCCATTAATTTGTAGATAACCTTTGGCAAGATTGTCATTTTCACAATGTTGATTCTTCCAATCCAGAAGCATGGGAGGTTTTTCCATTTCCTTAGTTCTGCTTAAATTTCCTTTTTTAATGTTTTAAAGTTTTCATCAAAAATGTCCTTTACATTCTTACTTAAGCTAATTCCTAGGTACTTTATTTTCTTTGAGGCTGTTGCGAAAGGAGTTTCTTTCCTGATTATTGCCTCGTTCCTCTCACTGTTGGCGTAGAGAAAGGCAGTTGATTTTTGAGGGTTAATTTTATAGCCTGCTACTCTTCCAAAATTTTGAATCAGCTCAAGGAGCTTGGGAGTAGAGTCTATAGGATTATTTAAATACAGAATCATGTCATCTGCAAAGAGGGATGGTTTTACTTCCTCTTTCCATATTTGGATCACCTTTATGCTTGCTTCTTGCCTTATTGCACTGGCTAGGAATTCTAATACTATGTTAAAGAGTATGGAGAGAGTGGGCATCCTTGTCTGGTTCCTGATTTTAGAGGGAATGGCTTTAGCTTTTCGCCGTTAAGTATAATACTAGCATTGGATTTGTCATACACAGCCTTTATTATATTGAGGAATGTTCCATGGATTCCTAGTTTCTCCAGAGCTTTTAACATAAATGGGGGCTGGATCTTGTCAAATGCTTTTTCCACATCTATTGAGACAATCATGTGATTTTTGTGCTTGCTCCTGTTGATGTGTTGAATTATGTTAATTTATTTGTGTATGTTGAACCAGCTTTGCCTCCCTGTGATGAATCCTGTTTGATCATAGTGTATAATTTTTTTGATAAGTTGTTGTAGATGGTTGGCCAGTATTTTCTGAGAACTTTTGCATCGATGTTCATCAAAGATATAGGTCTATAGTTCTCTTTCTTTGATGAATCTCTGTCTGGTTTGGGGATGAGGGTTATACTGGCTTCACAGAATGAGTTTGGTAAAGAACCTTCATTTTCAATTCGTTGAAGAGCTTGAGGAGTATTGGTGTGAGCTCTGCTTTGAAGACCTTATAGAATTCTGCTGTGAATCCATCTGGCCCTGGGCTTTTCTTAGGTGGAATTTCTCTTATTGCCATTTCTATTTCAGAGCTTGAAATAGGCCTGTTTAGTTGGGGTATTTCTTCTTGATTCCGTGTGGGTTTGTTAATATTGGCTAGGAATTCATCCATTTCTTCTAGATTCTCAAATTTGGCCTAGAGGTTTGAGAAGTATTCCCTCATGATACTCTGGATCTTGGTAATTTCTGTTGTGATATTACCATTTTCGTCTGTAATTTTGTTTATTTTGTTATTCTCCCTTCTTTTTTTGGTAACATTTGCTAAGGGTTTGTCAATTTTGTCAATTTTTCCAAAGAACCAGCTCCTTGTTTTGTTGATTCTTTCTATAGTTTTTTTGGACTCCAAATCATTTAATTCTCCTTTGATTTTAATAATTTGCTTCCTTCTACTGGGGGTAGGGTTGGTTTGTTGCTTCTGGGTTCTGCTGCTTCTGCGGCTCGGTGGCCCGGTCCTATGGTGGTTTCTGTGGGTCGGGGCTGCCCGGCGGCCCAGTGCCCTCCGCTGCCACTTTTCAGGGCTCAGAGCTGGTGGCCAAGGATGGGGGAGGGGTCCTCAGGTTCCGAACTCTTTGAGAAAGTTGGATGTGAGCTTTATCTGGATTTCTTTTCCGGTTTGAGTCCTTCTCCGTTGCTTTTTGAGTTTGTTGTTGTGAATTTCTTAAGGTAGTTGGCTCTTGGGACTCCCTGGTTCTCTCTATTTGTGAGAGAGAGCTAGGCAGCTTCCCTATTTTCTTGGTGCCATCTTCCGTTCTGTCTTTGCAATTCTTTTTCAGTGACTTCATGGATTTTTTTTATACTACATTTAGTTTGTCATACAAATTGTGATCAAGTATAGTTCTTTATATATATTCCTATTCCTCAATAAATAGCTGAAAGAGATAAAAATGTAAACCATTCAAGCATGGTATATTTTAACTAAACATGAAATCATATAATCTAAATATATAGTTTTCCCAAAAAAGATCTCATTAACTTAATATGCATTTGGTCAGGCCTGGTACTAACAATTATAAGAATAGAATACAAAGTATCAAAATAGAATATTCCCAAAGACAGAACTCATTCACTTTGAATATTTGCTTTGGAGAGATTCAATTTTGTTGAGCTGTAGATATATTTGTCGGTTATATGGTTAGTGAAGATCTTCTCCCACTCGGTGGGCTTTCTATTTAACTTGTTATGTCCTTTGCCATACAGTAGCTCTGCAGTTTAATGCAGTCCCATTTTTCCAAACTTTCTTTAATTTGTTGTGTTTCTGGGCCTTTCTTAAGAAAATTTCGACCTGTGTCAAGGTGACCTAATGTGTCTCTTTTCCTTCTTATAAAGTTTTCAGGGGATCTGCTTTTACCTCGAGGTCTTTGATCCATTTGGAATTAATCCTGTTGCATAGTAACATAGAAAGATCCATTTTTAGTTTTCTGTAGATCTCCAGGATATGGAAACAAGAGCTTTATCTTGTGTGATTATTGTTCTTAATATATTATTTTTCTTCTCTTTTGTTTCCCTTTGGTTAATCTCATATTGTTACAGTATCTGACTTTGTTAACTGGCATATTGTATATATGTTTGTTTATTTGAAAAAGGAAAGGTAATGGGGGAAAACAAGATGATTGGAGGGGTTGGGACAAGGGAAATGGAGACAAAAATATGAGAAGGGGTATCAATGTGTGAGAAGTAATCACTTACTATCTGGTGAATATAACTGTAACTCCACTATATATTGCAATTTTTTTAAAAAAGACAAAAATCTCATTCACTGAAACAAGATTGAAAGTAGGCGATCACTACTTTTCTAGTTTTAGTACCCTCAGATCTGGAATGTATTCTTCAATATTAAGATCTGACTTTGTTATAAGTATGACCTCCAGAAAATATTATTGTTCTAGTTCCTCAGAAACAATAACTGAATATTTAAACATTGTTATAGTTGATTTGTGCTCCATAATACATTTTTTTTCACTTATTAGGCTTGAACTCAGCCTGGGCACTGTCCCTGAGCTCTTCAGCTCAAGGCTACTCCCTACTCTTAAGACAAGCTCAACTTCCATTTTCTAGAAGTTAATTGGAGATAAGAGTCTGGGGTTCTTTTGTAACCCAGCTGGCTTTGAACCTTGATCCTCAGAACTCAGCCTCGTGAGTAGCCAGGATTAAGGCATGAGCTCCTGGCTCCATGATACATTTTCTTAGCCACAGATTCTTCAAGTCAATGTCTGAAAAGTTAAGAATTCCATTTAGGGTTTCATATTGTACAATTTCAGTTTGATTAGCAACTTGGAAGAACAGTATTAATACTTTCTCTCCGCAAGTAAAATATCCCTTCTCCATATTCTCAGGAAACTGTATGTTTTCTGTATCATACACATAGTAATATATTTTATTTCTGTCTCTTCAATATGTATTACACATACTGAAAGTTTTGCTTCCAAGTTTGAGAAACTCCTCTGCAAGAGAGAGCCAATATCTTATAAATATCTGTATTCCAAGTTTGTCAAGAATGTGTCAATTTTATTTTGGTTGGATGAGCAAGTGATTTAATATTACTCAAATGTTGATGAAAATAAAAATATTCTTATGAGACTCACTCTTCTTTTGCAGAGTATCACTAACTTGCAATGTTGTCTGTCACTGTTAGAGAAATCCAGTTTGTGTTCAACAAAAGATAAATAACTATGAGTTAATTTCCTTTTTATGACTCCACATGTTTTCCTTGGTGCATACTACTGGACTTAGAATAGTATTGCATTGTTTAAATGATAGACAGATTGATTGATTATTGTGACAAATAACAAATGCTGTATGCCAAATTACAGCTTCAAACAACATCTGTCATTCAAAATTCAATTGAATTATGTTCTTAGGACAATTTAATCCTGCAGAAAAAATTACAGAAAAATTACAGAAATGCCAGTGTATTCTAGATATATTTCTATTTTGCAATAATAGAATTAAATCTTTCAAGTCTAGCTAGGCCTAAGATTCCATAATGAAGTTTTCATCATCACAGAGATAGAAGTGATAATGCACAGCAGGTGCTGTGCATATATTTGATCTCTGTTTAGGAATAAGGAAGGAGTTCCATGGAACCACTGAATCTCATACAGGGCTGTGTGTCTGGAAATCAGAGTCCACAGGTTGCTTCTTCCTCAACTACAAGCACTCTATATGTAGACAATAAAAATAATTATGCTCTGCAGAGTTATGCCAATGTGTTTAGCTCTGTGTCCTATGTTAATCCCCATATTAATATAAAAAATGGGCTACATGGCAGGAAACCTTAAATATATTTTCTGTGCCTCTTAGCATGTAATTTGGCTTGCTGAAATCTAAACAATATGTAGCCAACATAGAAATTGTAAAATTGTTCTGCCAAGCATTTCTTTCATTATATCTAACTTCTTTTTTTTTTTACTCCAGTGTGATTCCAAGTCAATTGTCTTAAAGGAGAATTTTTTTCCATTCACTGGGTTTGCTCAAAACCTTGTAATTGATCATATGTAAAAGTGAACATTTGAGCTGGGGCCACTGTGGCTCATGCCTGCAATCCTCGCTACTCAAGAGGCTGAGACCTGAGGATCAAGGTTCAAAACCAGCTGGGGCACAAAAGAACCTGAGACTCTTATCTCCAGTCAACATCTAGAAAATGGGAAATGGGGCTTGGCTCAAGGGTATGGTGGTAGCCTTGAGCTGAATTGATCAAGGACATTGCCCAGGCTGAGATCAAGCCCTATGACCCACCAAAAAAATGTACATTTGTCCTTGCATTAAACATTTACATATTTCTGACTTCTGTGGTATTAAGCATCACAGTAAACCTCAGACATGCTAAGATGAACAAAACATGGAACTGGATTCAGGAGTTAACAGTAGAATAAACAAGATATACACAATTAATCCTGATTATTTTTAGCAAGTCCCACAGTTTACACAACTATACACAAAAAAAATAAAGTGGAGAAATCTGTAGCATTGCTTCTAAGATAAACTTGTGAAATAAAATACAATGGCAGCAAAATAAAATGATACATATTTACAATACGAAAGCTAAATGAGGAATGCAGTTTTTATATAGAAAAGTACTTATTGAACCACTGAAATGATTCATTGCCACGTGTATGTCTGCTAATGGCCATTAAAGTACCACAGGATTTTTGTTTAAAAAGTTTGGATTAAAAAATTATATTAACTGGAAAGAATGGAATTCATAAGTAGAATAGACCATAATGAATGAATAATTAGTGGTGATCTGTAAAGTAAGTAGAACCTGGCTTCACTGAGATTAAAAAAATAATAACATTATGACAATATCATAAAGAATTATGACATATTCTGAGCAGTACAACAGTTTGGTAATGCTGAATGTTCAAGTGAAAGTTCAAGGTAAAATTTCGAGAGAGGGTAGGAGCATCCAGATGAGAGATTTGGTATGTCCACATTAGTTTCTTAAAGGGGGATATTTTCTTGTAATTTGAGCAGCCATGTAAGTTTCAAATGAAGGCCTTATATGATTAAACTCTGTATGTCATTTAGAATAACTATAATATCTTGTGAAAGGTGACCTTCCTGGGTTTCAGTGGTTTCTAATGTTAATTTCTGGTCATCATTACTATCACTACTTATTTTTCTTTCTTTACGGGAATCATTTATTAACATCCATGGTATTAGTAGCACATTTCTTTCTAGCACTGCCTGTACATTTATAATTTATACCTAACTTCCATCTATGTGGAATAACATGGTGTTGCTGTCTTCCTAGGCTGGGCTCACATTATTTCATGATGCTTCTCTTTCACTTCTTTCCCTCAACAATGATTCCTTCATTATCTTGAATTATACCTCAAGGTATATTTACATATACTAGGTTGTTAAAAATTTTTTGAAAGGACATTATAATTTTCCTCTCTGTCACTTTCTGTAATGTACATAACATCTTTATCAAATTTCACCTTAATCTTAAGCTAAGGCAATTCAAAGAAGAAAGGTATTTTATCTGAGTACATTTGTTACCAGAGTTTCAGAAGTTTCATTCTACTTCTACGGTCAGCTGGCTGCTTTGTCACCATAATTGATCAACGTTGTTGACTTCATAGTGGCCAGGAAACAAAATTAACAAGGTATGATTCCTGCCATAGGAATAATTTTGAGCCTTAAAAAGGCCTTCCATTCAATAAATCAAAATATGACTAAATAATTGAGAATATTAGGGTAGCTCTAATCCAATTTGACTGATATTTTTGTAAAGGAGACTAAGAAAAAGACACAAGGATGATCATGTGAACATAAGAGGACACTATGAGAAAGCAGACAACTTGTGCCAAATAGAGCTGGAATGAACCAGGCGAGGTGATTCACTCCCATAATCCTAGTTACTCAGGAGGCTGAGATCTGAGGATCTCGGTTCAAAGCCATTCAGGGCACTAAAGATCATGACTCTTATCTCCAGTTAACGACCAGAAACTGGAAGTGGCACTGTGGCTCAAGGGATAGGAAGGTAGCCTTGAGCCCCATGACTTCCCCACCCCCCCCAAAAAAAGATGGCATGAATAAATCAAAACAGTTGATATTTTGATGTGGGCTTCTGGGCCTCATAATTAATAAAGATGCATGAATTCAGATTAAAATACTGAAAGCACAGAATTTTGTCCTAACAAAATACTATATGTACTACATGCACAATGTGCTTATACACACAATGGCAGTGCACTATTATACAGTAAATTTATTGTAAGCCTCGCGCCCTAAACTTCCCTACCAATATTTTTTCCCTTTTTGACATCTATATCGTTTTATCATTTACAAATCCTGAGTAGTATGATTTTGGAACTTTATTTATTTACAATCTTACTTTTTTATCTAAAGGCAAGACCTTTATCTTACCATCTATTTTGCCATACTATTTAAGTGATACTTATGTCCTTAAAACCACATCCTGTGAACTGTTCAATTCATCTTTGCATGTCTTATCCAAAAACTGCATTTAACTTTCTTTAAACATGAAATTTCATGAAAAAAAAAGTTGGTCTGCTATCAAACTGAAATGAGATTCCTAGAATTATGTAGCTTAATTAGTTCATCACAGGTATAATGATTCATAGTAATTTGAACGATGGTTTTGAAGCAGCCATTTTCCTTTCCTCCATAAATTTTCTTCTGGATTGGCTACTTTTTGGAAAGCACTTTAATTAGGTGTATACCCAATGGTTGTAAATGTTGTCACTTTCTTCTTAGGTGTTATCATAGAATGTTTGTTCTCTCTATATTACAATAATCACACTCCATATTCAATCTATCTTCCTATCAAGATAAGATTTTTGCTTGATTTTACAGGTCCTTGGACTAGAACTCAGGGGCTGGATGCTATCCCTGAGATTTTATGTGCAAGATTACAACTCTATCACATGGATACTTCTGGCTCTTTTGGTGTTTAACTGGAGATAAGAATCTCAAAGCTTCCTTGCCCCATCTGGTGTCACACTATGATCATCAGATCTCAGTTTTCTGTGTATGTTGGGTTACAGTTGTAAACCTCTGTGCCTAGTTGCTAGTCAATTTTTGATAGTGGGAAGTTTATTTCTCATGTGACCCCAAGCTCTACTATATGTTTGTTACTTAAGAAAGAAAATTATTAAGTTTAGTGTTATTGTTCAGTATCTTTAAGTTCTGTGTGGGAAACAATGTTTCCTTTCTGCATGGAAAAAAAATCACCCCTGAACACTTTACTTTTCTAATTATTTTAAAGTTCTAAGCTTTGCCATTTTAATAGTCAATATTATCTGGGTAATTAAAAACTATTCTCATGTAGGACTTCCTTTCTATGACCATCATTTTATATGGTCAATTGTACATAGCTACTAAGATTTTATGGTCCTCTACTAAGACTATCCTAGACGTACACTATGTATTATAAATGAGGCGAGTCATGATCCTGTTTCTTTGGGTCTGGCTTACTTCCCTTAATATGATTGTTTTTCCAAGTCTTTCGATGTCCTTACAAATGGGGCAATCCCATTCTTTCTGATGGAAGCATAGAGTTACCACATTTTTTCAGTCCATCTACTGAGAGGCATTTGCATTGATTCCATATCTTAGTTATGGTAAATAATGTTGCAGTAAACATAGTTGTGTTGGTACCTTTAGTGTGGCCTTGTTTTGTGATTACTTGGGTAAATACCCAAGAATGAGATTGCTGGATTATAGGGGAGCTTGATATTGAGTTTTTTTTGAGAAGCATCCATACTGCTTGTTTTTATTATGATTTTTGTTATTAATATACTGGGTAAAGTTACTTCTTTTACTTTCTTTTTTTGATTTTCTCTATTTTTGATATTGGTATTCTGTGTTTTGCATAAACATTTATATGGCTTGAGGAGGGAAGGAGAATAGCAGAGTGATGAAAAAAGAGTGAACAGCAATACTCATAAGACACTATGTTGGAAATGAACTTTACAACCATGAGGGAGAGGGAAGTCGCGGGGGTGGGAAAGTGGGAAAAAAATCAAGGGAGGAGTAACAGTGTTCGACAAGCAATGTATTCAGTATCTGACTGTATAATTGTGACAAATTTGTACATCATCTTTACAATTAAATTAAAAATGAAAAAAATTATTCTCATCTACAAGCACCTATTAATATGCAGGAAATATTAAAGTTGAACAGATGACAATGAAGATCAAGGCATATATTCCATATATATTTTTGAAGAAATCTCTACAATTTTCTGCAAATGTTCAAGGTAACATTTTACCTAAGGCATGCTGTTTAATATTTCTGTGGCCTGATACAATTGTAGAAGCCATTCTAGAGAGACACTTATCAATACAACTACCATGTCTTCTCTTTTGCCAAGAATTTAGAATCTTACCACAAATGCCATTCAGGAATCCCACCACAACTCATGTCCTGTGCTTTGTGCACTATCTCTCTGACATTCTGAACAATATTATCAATCAGTTTCTTCCTCCAGGAACTGAGTGGTCATGACATCACCATCAGCCCTGTTCCAGAAGACCAACTGAGCTTGACCAAAATGAATAGAATTTATTTTCAACCAGAGAGGCTCAGTCTCCAAAGGATTTTAAACATTGGATACTATGGTTGATATGGGTCCAGAAATATCTACCAGAGAAAATAAGGGTAAAGGAAGATCAATGTGTTCATTTTCAATAAATCACTATATTTTTCCAGATGGAATTCTGCAACTGTGTACAGAATGCAAAAATAAATCATTGCTTGCATTTAAAAAGTACTAAAGCAAGATCAATTTAAAAAAATCAACTTTCAGGAAGGCTGAATGGTGAAGTGAAAATTCAGAGGACAGTATAAACCCAAGATCAGGAAAGTTTTTGCCATCTCAGTTGTTCATTCATTTAAAGTGAACTCTAGAATTTTGAATGTAGCCTAGATGCAATACTCAGTGTTTTTTTCTTGCTATTTCATTAAAAGGAGCTAGTAGCCATTTGTGAGGGGATTTGTTTTCAAAAGATTTCTCTAAGCACTCTTTGTTACCTGTAGTGTCAATATGAACAAATGAAACTCTCTCTTATCATGATTTTTGGTTATATAGTTATACAATTGGAACCATTCTCTGCACATGTGGTTATATTACTTGGATTTAATAGCCTCCTCAGGCAACAAAATAATACTTATGAATATTACATTTTCCATGAATATTTTTGAAATAGGAAGAATAGTAATTATAATGCATTATAATTTCTGTATTTTACTGAAGCAATACCTTTAATGTCTCTGAGTAAATGCAAAACTTTTCTAGATAGTTGATCATTAAGATATATTTACCATACTGAAGTTGGTATGTATGGTTTCTTTCAATATTTATTAGCAGATATTTATTTAAAATAATGTAATCATGATCACATATGTGTATTACAAAGTACTTGGTCAGTTAAAATAGGGGAAAATAACAAAAATAATAAAGCCAAGTATAGCAGCAACTGCAATATGTAGTTAAAGCAGAAATAGGAACTTGGAAAGAAAATACTGAACATGAATTTAGGGATTGTCTCTTAGGCTGGTGGGGGAGAATTGGAAACACATTCCCTAACAGCATAGTAGAATAATAAAACATTGGTTGGAACAAACCACATGTTCCTTTAGGTCCATTGTAGAATTCTATACATATAGATAACTGAAACAGAAATATTCTATACAGGCTTGCTAATATAAAATCTTCTGATGGCAGGTATCAAGGTTTGAGAAGTAATGTACCCATTACCTGATAAATGTAACTGTAACCCCTCTATATATTATTCACTAACAAAATACAATTTTAAAAAAGAAAATCATTTTGAGACTATAATCTAAAATCCTTTAGTATGGACCCAAAAAATCATTGATTATGTAAAACATAGTTTGGGGAGTTACTCCATAAGTTTTTGGTGGACTTGAAATTTATAAATTCCATTGAAACACAGGTATTCTCTTTCCATACATAAAAGGAAACTACAAATATTGTCTTCTCTTTCTTAATGAAAGACAAATAAGAGAAGATAATTATATCAGAATAGTGATAGGCCCAAATTATTCAAATCCATTTGATCTTCATTAGATGCCTAACGACACGTTGCCTTTTGTTTCTAAACTCCAATGGTTTGCTTTTGATTCTTTTTATGGGCATCACATGGACTATAATGCAATATTCATAGCCCTTATTTCAGAAAAACATTATTGTGTTTGTGATGCATTTTTAGCCATTAAAATAACACTAGTACTTGGGGATATACTTACAAAGCATTGAACATTAGTAGTTAATGATTTTAATTCTAATAATGAGTCAGTCATTCTTTAACATATATTTAGACTTTATTTTCCAAGGATGAACAATACAAAATCCTTATTTGCATAAGGAAAGAAAATAGGGAATTTTGATAGGGAAGAAAGCACAATGGAAAATAGAAGAAATTCTAAGCTGGGTGAGATGGGGCTATTGAGATGACCATGTTGGTTGATTGATCAGGAAGGTCCTCTCTCATCTGTGCTGGTTTCCTAAATGTACTTAAATCAATGCCAATGTGGATTAAATAATTTTAATTCTTCCATTCAAGAGGCCATCAATCCAAAATCAAGGGTTGAGCAGGACTGAGATCCCCTTGAAATCTCTAGGAGTAATCTTCCCTTGAGTTTCACTTACCTCCAGGCATTCTTCAACCCGCATTTCTTTCTTTTTTGTTTTCCTTTTCTCTCTTTCTATTTTTTTTTCCAGTAGAAGGGGGCATGCTGTCCTAGAGCTTGAATTCAAAGCTTGAAGACTGTCCTTGGGCATTTATGTTTAAGGATTTTTACCACTTTTATACTTAACGGGTTCTACCACTTGAGACACAGCTCTATTTGTAGCTTTTTATTTTTTATTTTTATTTTTTATTGAAAGCTAATGTAGCTTTTTCATTATTAATTAGAAATAGTAATCTCATGCATGTTCATGCCCATGCTGGCTTTGAATTATGATCCTGAGATCTCAACCTTCTGTGTGGCTAAGATCAGAGACCTGAGCCACCAGCACCCAGCTGATTTCTTTTTTGTGTGGTGGCATTATTTCTGTATCTGTCTATATGTATGTATGGTTTTCTTCTTTTTGTGTTTCTCTAACTATATTCTCATTCCAGTATCAATTTATTTTAGTCAATTCCAAATTAGTTTATTTTCTGAATTTCCCAATGGGCATCAATTTTGGAGAAATGTTATTCAATCCACTATAATTAAACAAGCATTTTGAATCACAGTGAAAACTTATGTGACAAGTACTGCAGTGTTGCAAACTCCCTTACAGAGAGTAGCTTGACCCTGTTCATTCAAATCACTAGTCTACACAGAAATCAAAGCAGAATCTTACATTTCTTTCTTGTATTTCCTTGCATTTTCAGCTCCAGAATGTTACAGTGATATAAACCTAGATAAATAAGATGTCAAGTCTAGTGTGGGTTTGGACTACCTCAAAATTATTTTTCACTTCATTGTGTCGGACAATGATTTCATCTTAATGATACATGAATTCATCTTAATGGAAGCTGAAATCTTGATTATAATTCCTCTCCAGGAGAGTCGTTACATGGCTTTGAACGCACATATCTTTAAAATTATCGAATGTGTTTGTGGCCTTATCTCTTCCTAATCAGGAGTGGCAAAATCAACGCCAGCTTTCTCCTTTCAGTTAATTATTTCAAAGAAAAATAGCTATTATTTTTTCTTACATTTTCAGAAAGTGATTCAGAAAAAAATAACCAATTTTCCAAGTCAACAGCATTTAAACAGAGATTTCCACAAACATTCAGGCAAAATCCCCATGATTCAAAAATTCTGTTAATAATTTACATGAAATCATTGAGATTTTTCTTTCATCTAAATTATAAAGTATACCATGATAGCATTTATATCTTTCTGAAAAAAATACTTTTCTCATTGTCTTTATCTTGGATTAATAATATTCTTTTGATCAAAACATTTTTGAATGGAGACCAGGTGGGTGATATAATACTTTTGAGCAGATAACACCTTTGAAGACTTCTTTGCTCACTGCCTTAAAATATTGGGGCTGGAAGTTTGGCCTAGTGGTAGAGCGCTTGCCTAGCATGCACGAAGACCCGGGTTGGATTCCTCGGTACCACATACGTAGCAAAAGGCCAGAAGTGGTGCTGTGGCTCAAGTGGTAGAGCCCTAGCCTTGAGAAAATCTAGGGACAGTGCTCAGGCCCTGAGCCCAAGCCCAGGACTGGGAAAAATGTTTTACAAATTTTTATTTAATACATATTGTCTTTATTTAGATCAACTCATTTCCACTTCTGACTTTTTGCTAATTATGGAGGAACTGAGCAGAGGAAAGTAAAGAAACGATGGTATTTGCTTATAGAACTGGACAGCAGACAAAATGCGACTGCTAGTTTATCTGTATATAAATCAACCAACTTGGCAAAACGGAATTTTAAGTGGAACATTCTTCAAATAATATACTAAAATTGCTTCCAACAAGTTTCTCTTTATTTATTTATTCTTAAAATAATATTAGCATATTCACACATTTAGATGCATTTTGGATCAGGTACTTGTTGAACACTTGAAATAACTACTTGAATGTAAATGTTGAAATGTAATAAGAATTTCTTTTGTAAAAATTGATACTCATGGTAAAAATAAATATTTAATACAATTATGTAACAGGAAGGCAAGTCTTCTGGACTTGCAACTGGAAACAAGAACAATGATTTTTAAAGCAAATTGAATGTAGGTGTGAAATGGATTTTTATGGGCACAAGAAACACAAATACCACATTTTCTGGAAACAACATTTTTTGGATGTCTCATAACATCTTCTAGTATTCCATTAAAGAAATATAACCTCCCATGAGGTTTGACAAGTCAAAAGGCTTATATCTATAAATAAATATACTACATTTGATTTTCATTATGATCCCTTTCCCATTAATTCTCGTTTTAATGATAACAATGTATATATGGACACAAGGTGTTCAAGATAAGCAAAATGATTCCAAATTAAGGTTGCAGACTTTCCTGAGTCTCTAGCTAAGGAGCCTATGCAGTACTTCAGCTTAAGTCTAAGCACTGTTTGTGAAGACTCATAATACTTGAGCTTGGTGGCTGTATCTTCATGATAATGCCACACAAATATATCAGTATGTATTAATAGTTTAATTAATAAACATACTATTTATTTAACAAGAAAATTTAACCAAATTAATCACTTGAGTTCTGACAATTAGAAACAGTGACAATGGCATTATCTACTTGCTACTGATGTAGTAATGATGAAAGAAGCAAATGCCTATGCACATACCAGAGTTAGAAGGATTCTTGATCATATTATATGTTGGCTCTTGTTATTAAAAATAATAGTAAATATGATCTCTCAGAATTATTGAGGTAATAATAAGATCAAATGCATATGAGGACCTTTGTAGACTTTAAAAGTATACATATTTTAATTTACTAGTCCATTAATAGTAATTAGGCCCCTCCATTGCATCTAACTTATTTCAAGTGTTTGGAGTTTACTAGAGGGAAAGGCTCACATGAATTATTTTTTTCAGGAAGCAAATTGCCATGATTGTACATTTCTCTTTCTAAGCAAACAAACTGTTTTTTTTTTTTTGTAGTCACACTATAATATTGTGAGGTGGATGGAATAGATAGTGTCACCATTTTAGGAGAAAAAAATGAAATGATGGAGACATTAGAAAAATGTTCAGTCATATTGATTAGTTATAGAACAAACTAGAGGATAATCATTCCTGTATTCAGATAAATCAGATACATGTGTTGTGTATGTGTCTGCTTATGTATTCACATTGTAAGACATCCTAGTACACTGACTGGCTTGTTTTAATGTATTCTAAATACTGTCTCTGCTTTTATTCACCCACCATTTTAATCGTCCTTAATAAAACAATCACGGTATTAAAAAAAAAGAAAAGAAAAATGTTCAGTCATTCAAGCATTTCAGTTGCGGAGCAGAGAGCCAGTGTAAGTTTCCTAAATTCAAGGTCAAAAGATTACATTTTGAAAAATAAGTTTTCACGGTTGTATTTAAAGCAACCTCTCTAGCAGCACACTTATACTTATGGAGATGAAAGTTAAGCATTGCAGATTCATTCCTACCATACCAGATGAGCAGAGGTGTTGCTGGAAATGGACAGAGATTCACATTTGGCTAATGGGTCATTGGTGATTACTTATCTCTTGTAATGAAAAGCATTTTAAGAAGAAGCCAGGGAAAAATCTAATCTATGTTTAGCAGCCAATCCACTCTAAACAATATATCTTTATCATATATATGATCTCTTTCTGTATGAAGTGCTGACAATATCAAGTCAAACTTTTCTATCCACACAAAGTATTACTAACAAGTAGACATGGATTTTTTGTTTTTACAGGAAATAAAGCAGGGATGAATAAATAAACCATGGATAATTGTTCACTACATAGTGTGTTCAATCATCGTATTGTATTTGTTTAAAAGTTCTTTCTATAGATTGTCAGGGGTTGATATTACCTCATAAATTAGATTATTTCCAGATTGGAATCAAATGTTCTACTGAGCAGTGTTTCCTACTGGATGAAAGAAACAATGTGAAGAAACCAGACATGTTAATTATCACAGAGATTGCATTAAATTTCACTGTATAATTAGAAATAGATTTTAAAATTTAGTCCTAGCATGAATTTATCATTTTAATAATGCACTTAATTTAGTTAGGTTAGTAACTTATCTTAGCATGAAAAAAACATCTAAAATAATTAAAACAAAACTGAGTTTTCCTTTATGCAAAAGCGACAACTTTTTAAAAATATTTTTAGAGTTTAAAGATGAAACTCCAGGCTTACATGTGATCTTTATTTATCTAGTCAGTTTCTGAGTTTGTTAGGTAATATTCTGAGTATTCCATGAAGCAACAAAGAAAACAAAGTCTTCTTTCCTTTGTCCACATTGTATTTCTTAGGCCCCCAACTTGAGAATATTGTATGTATTAGGTAGTCTCATGTTTTAGTTTTTATTACCTTCTCATGTTGTAAGGCCTTAGCTTTCAAATGCAAGCCTAGATTCAGAAAGAAACTAAATTAGTGAGATTTTTTTCCTGATGTACAATGGTTTTAAGACAATAAAAAAAGATTCACCAATTTTATATTTCACTTCACATAATATATTACATGCTTGTTTAAGACCTATGGGTATATTTGTAGCTATTTTCCTAAAGTTCTTTTATATTTTTGTATTTCCCCTGGGAAGGTATTTTCAAAATACAAAATAGGCAGATTCCATGGCTCCCTGTCTTTCTATATGTTCAGACCACGTAAGGTTCTATGTGACCACACATTTGACTTCTAGGAATAGAGAATGAGAGGACGGAGTAATCACTCTCTTTGTTTCTTGGCTGGGTCACTGTTTTTGTTAGGTGAATAAAGCTACTAACTTATAAATAGTTGACTAACAATACAGTAAGTATATTTTTCTGAATGATGGCCCTTTTAGAGGAAATTGTTTGGTTATTTGAAATCTACTTGTGTGAATTCATATAAGCTAAAATTTTATATTCACTCAGTTGGCAGGCACCTGAGTCCTTTTTTGCTATTTTGCAGAGTACTTTATGTACACCTGTGTATGCTTTGGGGTCCATGTTTTCCTTGCTACTGAATATCCATATCTATAAGCATAATTGATATATGTTAATGTAACTTTATCCTATTCATTTATAGGAATTCCTCAATCATTTTTTAATGTAATTGCACCATGTTTTATTACCATCACTAATGTATGAAGTTAGCAATTTCTCCACAACCTTTGTCAACATATCTTTCTCTCTGGTGAGTGTGAATTAATATCTAGTTGTGGTACTTATTTTTATCATATGATTAATAATATTGAGTAACATTTCATATATTTATTGTTGATGCTATGCATCTTCTCTGGGAAAATGTTAAAGTATCATTTTTTTCTATTTTAATTCTGTTACTTGGCATTCTAATGTTCATTTGTAAAGCTTCTTTCTATATCTTAGTAAAATCCTCTATGCTTTATAACAATGTGTAAATATTTCTTTTTATGCAATAGGTTTTATTACTTTGATGACACTATTTGCAGAATAGTTTTAAATTTTGATGGTATAAAACTATTCATTTTTCTCCAACTGCTTTTGTTTTTGCTGTTATATTTGAGAAATCATTTCCTAATCTATATTATTGTGGGGAGCCGGAGCGGCCGCCACTAAACAACCTCTTAGTTCTCCTTATTTGGTATGTGAATGCAGAGCGTTTGCTCTTTCCTCTGAGTCTGCGCGTATGACGTCAGAGGCCTGACCAATCCCGAGTTTTAAAACGGCCCTGGCAATGGAGCGACCAATGGCAAAAAACCCCGGGTTCCTTGATTGTATGTAAGCAGCTGCATTTCCCTGCCCGGAGCCTTTTCGCTTCCTGCTCTCCCTTCAACCAAAAGGCTCTCCAATAAAGTATGATTTGAGAAGAATCCTCGAGTGGTGGTCGTTCTTCCTCGCTGGTCGAGGAGCTCACCGCATATTATGAAGATTTATTCTCATATTTTAGCAGTTTTGTTCTTATGTTTAAATCTTTGTTACAGTTTACAATATGTCTGGTTCATTCCCCTTTTCTTTTTCAACTCAGAATTTCAAGCTGTTGATCCAGGTACTCTCCTACTTTCATTACACCTTCAGCACATATTGCTGTGGTTATTTTTAGATAGGGTCTCACTTTTTGCTAAGACTGTCACAAATCATAAGCCTCTTATTAATGCTTATTAATGTCATAGCTAGAATGACCTGTACCCATGCCAATCATTTTCTGTTGAGATGGGGTTTCACAGATTTTTATGCCTGAGGTACATTCAAACCTTAATCCTCTGTATCTCAGCCTTATCTATCTAAATTTTTTAGTGTGAAGCCAGACACCAGCAACTCATGCTTGTAATCCTAGGTACTCAGGAGGCTGAGATCTGAGGATCACAGTTTGGAGCCAGCTCGGGCAAGAAAGTCTGTGGACTTTCTCCAACAAGCTACTCAGAAAAAGCTGAAAGTGGCAACATGGTTCAATGGTAGAGCGCTAGCCTTGAGCTCAAATTGACCCAGGGACAGAGTCCAGGCCCTGAGTTCAACTCCCAGGATTGACAAAAGAGAAAATAACATTATTAATGTGAGCTATTGATAACCGATTCTTTTTTCATATTCTATTATTTTGTTTCCTTTGCATGTGAACACTCTGTTGTTCTTGGCTAAGCATGCTAGTTTAAACAATCATCTGTCTTTCATCTCTAATATGGATTCTTTTTAATTTCATCCCTCTCCTCTTACCTTCCTCTCTCCCACCCTTCTTTTTTTCTGTTTTCTTTCATTTGCTCTTATTCTTTTCTTGCCAGGAGGCATCAAGTCTCCACTAAAATTTTGAGCACTAGAAAAACAAGTAAACAATTTGTGTAGTGTTAGAGACTGAGACTTGAGCCTCCTAGATATATCTGTTTATTTATCATGAGGCTGAGAGAGAGAAAATCCAGTATTTCCAGCTTACCTGTGCAATATTGGCACTTCTATCACAGAATGGTGTTGGGCCTAGAATTCAGTTATTCCTGCCCTGATGCCCCTGAGATAACATTTGTTCCATGAAGGTGAAGAGCACAAGAGCTTCTAAAGGAATTCTGAATAGAATGTTGCAGATGATCTCAGTTCTTACTGAGGTATAGTAAGTAGTAAATTATCATGAATACTTGTTTCTCCATTTGCTGCATGGCTTTAGGATAATTTTCAGAGAATTTAAATAGATATGTGCATATTTTAAAATAATTTCCACAGTAAATGGTTATTTCACTGGAAAGAAAATCCGAAGCACAAATAATACCATGATTACTTCTCCCATTTGTTCTCTCCAAAACATTTCAATAATATTTCTCTCATTTGTTCTTTGTGGCATTTCCAATTCAGCTGAATAAAATAGAACTGTGTTATTAAAATACTCCTTTGTTTTTATGAATCACAATATTTAAGAGATTGGATTTAACACATCTAGTAATATCATCTAATACTTTTAGTTATCTCAACAAAAGTATCAACTTTAAAAAAAACTCTTAGTCAGGTGTACATATGGTAAATAATAATTTATGGGGAGAAGATTATTTTTATTCAATTTTATTTTAGCAAATCTTATTGTCTGTTTTACATAATGCTATATTTTGAGTTTATCTTCCAATGTGTATGTGCTGGAATCCTAGTCTCCAATGCAATGGTAGTGAGCTATGAAATCTTTAACAGTTGGAGCTTAGGTGGAGGTTATTAAGAATCATTGGATTAGTATCTCCAGAAGGGATTTATGCAGTTCCTGATCAGTATTAGTTGTTTTCTATGACCAGTTGTTTACTCTGGATATCAGATGGGCCAGTTCAGCAGTATAAAGATGATAAGCCTGGTTTCCTGTATCATCACATTGTCTCTTTGATAAGAATTTCCATACCTATTTACACTGTAGTGACAGCATCCATCATAAGGCCTTCATAAGAGTGGAACAGAGACATTAGTGTTATTCTTCTACTACTTCACAAAGTGATGTAAATATACTTCTTTATGTTTTACAAAGTACTTAGCCTTGGGCATATTTTATGACAACAGAAAATTGAGTAATATACATATGTATGTGAGTGATATTGTGACATACAGCAACTAGCACTTTATGAAAGCAGACAAATTTTGGAAGAAGTAAAAGGTTTTTTTATGAGGCACCAGTGGATTACACATGTAATCCTAGCTACTTAGGAGGATGAGATTTGAGGATCATTTTTCAAAACCAGAAAAGGCACCAAAGTCCATGGGGCTTTCATCTCCAAAATGGCCTGAAAACTGGAAGTGGCTCTGTGGCTCTAGGGATAGAGCACTAGTCTTGAGATTAAAAGCTTAGGGACACAGTCCAGGCACAGAGCACTAGCTCCACAACCAACTAACTAACTAACTAAATAAATAAATAAACAATGTTCTTCTTGCCAATATTACAGCACATGCTATTCTTTTTTTACATATATTTTTATTGTAATTAATAGAAGGGTTACATTATATTTGCCAGATAGAAGGTGCATTAATTCACATACACTGATACCCTTTCACATGTCTTAGTCCCCATTTCCCTCCCCCACACACTAACCCCTCATCTTGTTTTCCCACTTCCCTATCCAATTTCAAATAACTGAATACAAATATATCTGATACATCAGATAACAAAGTGAGATACTGTAACAATATGAGATAACTACGGAAAAGCAAAAGAGATGAGAGATAACACAGTACATTAAGGATAACAATCACTCATTATATGGCTTCATTTCTATATCCTAGAGATCCTTTCATTTAGCATCCTACTATATGGCCTTATGTATCTAGGGTTTGCTCTATTGCAAATCTCTCCTAGGAGAGCCAAAGGTTTCTTGTGATTATGACAAATGAGGGAAACCTTTGAGCCTACGTTCCTTTGAGTCTGGCTTACTTCACTTAATATGATTTTTTCTAAGTCTTTCCATTTCCTAACAAATGGGGCGATGTCATTCTTTCTGACAGCAGCATAGAAATACATTGTGTACAAATACCACATCTTGTTGATCCATTCATCAACTGAGGGACATCTGGGTTAGTTCCATAGCTTTGCTGTGGTAAATAGTGCTGCAATAAACATCGTTGTGCTAGTGAATTTAGTATGTCCGAATTGCTGGGTCATAGGGGAGCTCGATGTTTAGTCTTTTGAGGAACTGCCATACTGCCTTCCATAGTGGTTAAACGAGTTTGCACTCCCACCAACAGTGTAGTAGTGATCCCTCCTGGCCACATCCCCTCCAGCATCTGTCTTTGATCCATTTGGAGTTAATTCTAGTGCAGGGTGATAAAGAAGGTTCCAACTTTAGTTTTCTGCAGGTGCTTAACCAGTTCTGCCAGGACCACTTGTTGAAGAGGCTGTCTTTCTTCCATTCTATTTTTTTGGCTCCCTTGTCAAAGATTAGGTGGCCATAGGTTTGTGGTTTAATATCTGGGTCCTCAGTTCTATTCCATTGGTCTTAGGCCTGTTCTTGTGCCAGTATCAATCTGTTTTGTTAATTATAGCTCTGTGATAGAGTCTAAAGTTTGGTACTGAAATTCCTCCTGAGCTGTTCTTTCTGTTAAGTAATGTTTTTGCTAAGAATTGTTTTTGTTTTTTGGGGTCTTTTATTAATCAATATGAAATTTTGGATAGCCTCTTCTATTTTTTTAAAGAATGACATTGGGATATTGATGGGTATTGTGTTGAATTTGTAGATAGCCCTTGGCAAGATTGCCATTTTCACGATGTTGATTCTTCCAATCCAGGAGCATGGGAGGTTTTTCCATTTCCTCAGTTCTGCTTTCATTTCCTTTTTCAGAGTTTTAAAGTTTTCATCAGAAAGGTCCTTTACATTCTTAGTTAAGATAATTCCTAGGCACTTTATTTTCTTTGAGGCTATTTCCAAAGGAGTTGCTTTCCTGATTGTTGCCTCATTCCTCTAATGGGCAGAACAAGAAACTCAAGAAAAATATCAAATCAAGGAATAGCATCTCCCACTCCACATAAACAGGCAATGGAGCAGTCAGTGGCAAATCTGAAGGAGAGTCTTCCAATGCTATACAAATGCAATTCATAAACTTCATTAATGAAAAGTGTGAAAACATAAAAAAGAGGGAAGGGAGGAAGCCATAGCTAAACAAGAGGAAAACATAAACAAGGTGATATGTGAAAAAGGGGAAGCCATAAAGGAGGCCATAATAATGGTTTTTCAAAGAAAAATGGACGAATTCATAGAATCCACAAACAAATAGGTGACCGAACTCCAACAAATGTTGAAAGAGAATAAACCTGCTGAGCTAACCACTCAATGGAAATCAAGGAGCTAAAGAAATCCATACATGATCTAAAACAAGAGATGCAAGGCATCAAAAATGAGCAATTAGAAGCAAGAGAGATGAAGAATAAAGTAGAAAGCCTTGATAGCAGATTAGACAATGCAGAAGAGATAATTTCTGGGGCTGAAGATAATTTAGTTGTTATAGAGAAAGAACAGAAAATGAATCAATTCAAATCTAGTAAGTATGAGAAAATGCTACAGGAGGTCCAAGGAAGCCTAATTTAAAGCTAATTAGTATTGAGGAGGGTCTAGAGAAAGAGGTCAATGGTATTGGAAATATACTTCAGGGAATCATCTCAGAGAACTTCCCAAATATCCAGAAGGGCAGGCCCATCCAGATACAAGAAGCTTTTAGAATACCAAACAGACCTGACCAGAAAAGGACATCCCACCGCCACATTGTAATCTAAACTGGATCAATAGAGACCAAAGATAGGATCCTAAAAGCAGCCAGGGAGAAGAGAACAATCACTTATAAAGGCAAACCAATCAGAATAACCCCAGATTTCCCAGCAGAGACCTTGCAAGGAAGAAGAGATTGGAAGGATATATGTCATGCCCTTAAGTCAAATAACTACTAACCAAGAATAGTGTACCCAGCTAATCTCTCATTCATACCTGAGGGAACAATAAAAACATTCCATTCCAGGGAAAAGCTGCAACATTATGTATCAACCAAACCAATATTACAGAAAATTCTCAAAGATGTTCTACACATAGAAAACCAACAAAAATGTAATACAGAGAAAGAAATGGCACCTAAAACTCATAACATCTAAGTACCACAAGAACTATCAAGACACAAGCCCTAATGAAAGCTTGTAAAAATCACAGGAACTAATAAATATTTCTCAATCCTGACTCTCAATATCAATGGACTCAACTCTTCAATTAAACGACATAGACTATCCAGTTGGATCAAAAAGCACGGTCCATCATTCTGCTGTCTTCAAGCGACACATCTTACCTAAAAAAACAAACACCTTTTGAAAGTGAGAGGTTGGAATAAACTTTATCAAGCTAACGGCCCCCATAAACAGGCTGGAGTTGCCATCCTCATATCAGATAAAATAGAATTCAAACTAAAATTAGTGAGAAAAGACAAAGAAGGTTACTACATAGTACTAAAGGGATCTTTCTTCCAGGAGGACATAACCATCGTAAACATCTACACACCTAATCCCAGAACTCTGAACTTCATCAAGCAAACTTCACTTTCACTGAAACCATATATAGATCAAAACACAGTCATTGTTGGTGACTTTAAGACACCACTCTCACCGATGTACAGATCAACCAGGCATAAACTCAACAGAGAAACCTTAGAATTGAACAACTGTATAGGCCAACTTCATCTAACAGACATCTGCAGATTATTCCACCCATCAACAACACAATATACGTTTTTTTCAGCAGCACTTTGAACATTTTCCAAAATATACCATATTTTAGGGCATAAAGCAAACCTGTGCAGATTCAGAAACACTGAAATTATTCCCTGAACTCAGACCACAAGGGCATCAAATTAGAACTGAACACCCAGCACATGCTATTCTTGTCTTGTTGATTTATACTCCATTAGTTAACAATCACTGTAGCAAACAATTGTTCTCATTTCTTTTTGGTTTGATGACTGTCTTAAGCTGTAGCTGCACATCTGGGTTTTCTTTCTTTCTTTCTTTCTTTCTTTCTTTCTTTCTTTCTTTCTTTCTTTCTTTCTTTCCTTCCTTCCTTCCTTTTCCTTCTAGATAATTTTAGCTCCCAATACATAGGAACAAATACCCACCAATGAGAGTTGGAAGTTAGTGAATAAATGGAATTACTTCTTTGACTTTCAGAGAGTGAATTATGGCTGAGTTAGGCCATACTCAGCTCTTAATTATTCCTTATGGGAAAAACTGACAGCAGTAATACCTTCATCTACAAAGATTCCATGGACACCATCCCTTTTGTGTCTCTTTCTATCCCCTTATTAAATGTTTTCAAACTACTTTCTTTGAAACCCTTCCTCTGGTTGTGCTTTCAATGCAATCAAGCTATGACAATGTGTTTGATTTTCTGATAAATAATCTTCAGAAATTTATGGAAATTATAAAGTAAGGAAGATCCCATAAGACAGGTTTTCCTTTATTTTCACTTTTCATTCATTTTAATTCAGTAGACATTTAGTTTCATTCAGTTATTAAACTCTGTTATAAATTCCTATTGTTTGATGACAAATTAAAAGTGTTTTATATATATATGGATAATTATGGGTTATATATATCTATATACTTATATAGTAGAAAGAAATCCACATTTAACTTGAAGTATAGAGTGAGCATTTCTGTAATAATTTTATTTAATTGTTATCCTTAGCCCATCAGAACAAAGGGAAGCTGAAAGGATCTCTTATTGACAAGAAAAATTAATAAAAACTAAGTAAAACTGGGAAAACACAAAAATCCTTGGTTTCTCTCATATTTCTGCTTTTGAAGATGGAAACAAAGTAGCATATTTTATAAACATGAATCTATCACCTCACCTAAGTGTGACTTTCAGCATCTAGTAAGTGCTAATTAAATTATGCTGCATTGTTACCAACAATTGCAGAGACCCAAAATAAGTGGAAAGGGGAGTTAATTAAAGCAATACTTAAAAAATTAACACATATTTCTAATAAATAATAAAGCAATGATTAAAAATGGATGCTTTATAGGAAAAATGGCATAAGCTTTCAAAACAGGAAAAAAATGTCAGGTGAAAGGAGAGAAATCAGGAGGTAATTCTAGCTTTTCAAAAGAAGTCTTCCTTTTCAATTAGAATCTATCCTAAACATAGCACCTCTGTCAACTTCCTGTGTCTCTTGTCAGGGACACATCTCAAAGGGTAGCAAAATTGGTGGAAATGCATTGGAATGCAGGTCTAAGGAAACTGAACCAAAGGCTTATGCCCTGGTGTGGTTTTACTTGACTAGAAAGGATTTGTTTATTATACTTACAGCTCTAAGGCTATTAGAGGATGTGCAGAGATAATCGAACTCAATAACTTCACTTTTGAAACGTGTACATTTTTGTTAGTGACTTTCTGTAAAGGCATTTTGGAAGGGGAAGGTGGAAGAACACAGTTATGAAAAAGTCAGTAAGTCTGAATTTATGACTTGGGCAAGGAAAAATTGCTTTCCTCAGACATCAAGGCACAGAAACCAAGGAACCCTGAAACAAGTAAAAAAATCAAAAGCTAGTCCATTTGGAATGGAGAATTTTCCTTTTATGTGTTTCAAGTATGTTTGTGGATGGAGTACTTTCTTTCTATAAAGCAAATATAAAGGCATCTGTTTTTCTCATTAGCAGATCACAACATACAAAAGCCTCTTAACCCGTCTTTCACCGACTGATAAACTCCAGCCTCTGAAAATTTACAGGAGAATAACGTAAAGAAACACATTTGCAAAAAAATTCCCTTTAGGCTTTGGAATATTTACTACCCTGAGCTGAGTTTTGCACAGAAGCATATAATTAAATACACGTTCATGTTTTGAATGACAATATCATATTAAATTCAGAAAAGAAAACTGTCAGCAAAATGCAGATCATATACCTCATGAACTCAAGTTTCTTGATTTGAATGAATTGCTTCGTAAAATGCTAGAAAATGGGAGGCATATGAAACCAGTGCAAAAATCCTGATAAATTTATACTGTTTGGGAAATTCAATTTTTAATGTTAAACAAAGAAAACTAGGAAAGCTAACATAGTCTAAAATGACCACTATCAAAATTTTTCTTCTAGAAAGAATGTCAGACAGAGCCAATTTTCCACAGTCCTACTTTGGGTTTCTTTAAATGGAAATAAGGCCTGTCTTAGCTTCAAGTGGATCAATGAAATACATAGCTTCTTGTTCAGTTTTTAATGTTAGTCCTACAATTGTACCTGGTGTTATAAAAAAAGCAAAGATATATCCAATGTTTTTATATAGCTTACCAGAAATTGTTAAATCTTTTTATTTAGCAAAAAAGTAAAATAAGTAAATAAATAGAAATAAGTAAATAAATAACAATAAGTAAAAAACATATATACATGACTAAATAAATAAACAATACTAGTACGTTTGCAGTTGTTTACTTGAGAATTTAAAAAAATCTAGAAATGACATAGATGTATCATAGAAATTCAGTTGACCTATCTGAGTCTTTCAAATGACACATTTTGGAACAATCAGTCAGTTGTATCTCCAATGCAGTTTTTAATGTCTTAAGAGATAGGCCCCTGGAGACTCTCACACTAGGCAAGCAGATTTGCATTTGGAAGATGTTTCACAAATTTCATAGATTCAAGTACTTCTATATTGGCATAAAGATGGGCTGAAAGCATGAGCTATTGTAGCTACTTAGGAAAATGTTTTCTGTTTTCACACAAATTATATGTTCATAGATCCTTGGAGCAATATATTTCAATCGTGTTTGTGTTTCCCATCTCTATACATTGTTGAATATATCATTAAGTGAGCAGGAATAATGTTATCATTATAACAGTCTATTGCTTACAGCATTTAAATTTGATCTCAATACATATTTTAATACTTTTAGAAAATAACTCAGTTTCTTGTAGAACTTTTTAAAAATGTTGCATTTTAACCAAACAATGCAAACAATATTATGTTCTGAAAAGAAGACATGCACTTGTTACAACTGATAAATATATATCTAGTAGAGTTGGAACTCCAAGATCCTGAAATCCTGTAAGGAATAAATGAAGGACTTTTATTCCTGGAATGCAATATAGGAATAAATGAAATGAAAGGTGAGGAATCACTGCTATTTTCAGAAATACCTCAGAAATGTCTTTTTTTTTTTTTGCCAGCCCTAGAGCCTGGAGCTTGAACTCTGGGCCTGGGCACTATCCCTGAGCTCATTTGCTCAAGGCTAGTGCTATACCATTTTGAGCCACAACACCATTTCCCAGAAAAGTGTCTTAACATTGAAAAGTAAGCCCAATTATGACGGATAAAATAGATAAATAAATGAAATAGCAAAATTTACTTGTGGGGCAATATTTTGCATTCTAAGAACACAAAATAGTGGCATAAATAAAACTAGATGATGTTACATGTTACAGGGGAAAGAGTTAAAGTGTAAGAAAAGTAGTAGAGATTCATACAGGAGGAAACAGATGACTGAAAATTTACATAGTTATTTAAGCTTATAGGAAAGGTTTTCAGATATGATTGTGAAAATCTGAATAGGACAGTAGAATGAGTATAGTTACACAGCACATAGATGTCAATGAGCTATCTTTTCAGTATATTTCTCATTATAGCACATTTTGAAAATTAAATTCACATCCTAGAATCCATTGCACAAAGTTTTCAGCATGCAAATTAACTCCTCACTTATCAGTGCAAGAAGACTGAAATTATGTAGGCTTTCCTCCTGTCTATATCAGGTTTAATTTGGATAGCAATGTACCACAGATTAGATGGTTTATAATATAAATGACATATATTAATTACTTTCTTACAACTCTAAAGTATAGTTATTGTGAACACCAAAATATTGAGTATATTTTCAGCTTAATATATGTGAATAAAATAGCAAGCCATTTTAGTGTACCATTAGTCAAAGCACCATTTATAACTATAATATGTATATATAATTACTCATTTCAGTTTAGGCTATATCATTGTGTTTATATTATCTTACATTGTGACTCATTGTATTTTACAACACTATCTGCAAACTGTTATTCAACTACAGGATGAAAGTAAAAGACATTGTTAAAAGCAGGAAATACCCTATATTAACATTTTATTTGGTACACGTTCCTAACACTAATATTTTAGCACAAATATTTTCTTTCCAACAGTTGAAAGACAATTGAAAACAACGCAGATGCTCCATTACAGAGGAATGATACAAAACAATGTGGTACCTATATACAGTGGAATTCTACATAGCCAACAGACAAGATAAAATAATGGCATTTGCTGGGAAGTGGATGAAACTAGAGCAAATCATGTTGAGTGAGAAAAGTCAAGACAAAATGAACATGGTATCCTTGACTTGTAGATATTGTATCCAAACAGTACAAGAGTGATGACTCAATATTCGGGTACTCAAGGCCATACACAATCTTGAAGATATAAATATAACTACATAGACATAAAAATCTATCAGGGGATATATATTATATAGACATAATGTTATATTATATATATATATACCTATGACAAATAAAATCTAAGTTTAATTTTAATTATGTTCTAAAATCTAAATGCCAGTGATTGGATATAGAGTTTACCTTCTTGAATACTTGTTTGTTAAACATAACATTTGAAATATAACATAAAAATCAGTGTTAATAAAATCATCCAGAAACAAGGACATACTAAATCCACTAGCACAATGATCTTCATTGCAGCACTATTTGCCATAGCAAAGATATGGAACCAACCCAGATGCCCCTCAGTTGATGAGTGGATCAACAAGATGTGGTATTTATACACAATGGAATTCTATGCTGCTGTCAGAAAGAACAACATCGCCCCATTTGTAAGGAAATGTAAAGACTTAGAAAAAAATCATATTAAGTGAAGTAAGCCAGACTCAAAGGAAGATAGGCTCAATGGTTTTCCCTCATTTGTCATAATCAGTAGAAAATGAAAGGACCTCCAGGATATAGAACCAAAATCATATAATGGGTGGTTGTTGGTCTTAATGTACCATGTTACCTCTCATCTCTTTTGCTGTCCCTTGGTTATCACATATTGTTACAGTATTTCACCTTGTTATCTGATGTATTGCATATATGCTTATTTGGATAGGATAAGGAAGGGGGGAAAACAAGATGAGGGGCAGGCATGGGAGGAGGGAGATGGGGACCAAGGCAAGAGAAAGTGTATCAATGTTTGTGAAGTAATGCAACTTCTATCCAGTGAATATAATGTAACTCTTCTATTAATTATAATAAAAATATATGGAAAATGAGTGTTAAAATCTTTTAATTAAGAAATAAATATAAAAATGCATCACGAATATGAGATTAACATATCAGTATCTTAATATATGCATATATATTATTTGTTGGTTTAACTTATAACAAATAGCAATACAATATGTGGGATATTTTAATTAAAACTTTCAAGAAAATCTTTCTAAATAAAACTCATATATATTCATCTGGAAAACAAGTATTTTGGTGCATCTATATATTCTTTTAAGAATATTTTTTATCATCTGTAAGTAGTTGTACAAAAGATTTGCCATTTAATAAAGAAGTTCATGGATGCAATATATTTTGATCAATGTATGGAAATATATTTTTTCCTGCAATTGTACTTAAATTCTGGATCTGGCTTCTGTCTGTGAGCTTTTTTTGTTCAAGGAGAGTACTCTACTATTTGAGTTATAGCACCACTTCTGTCTTTTTCTGAGTAGTTTATTAGAGATAAGAATCTCACAGACATTCCTGCCCCGGTTTGCTTTGAACTGTGATCCTCTGATCTAAGCTTCCTGAGTAGCTAAGATTATGGCCATGAACCACTGGTGCCTGGGTAAAAGGTTTTTTTGACAGTATTATAGTTCTCACCCTAAAGTGCTGTGCTGCTAAGTCATACTTCCAGATTGTTTGCTTTCTCTGGTATCATGGCCCTGGATCACAGTTCAGTTATTTTAGGCTTCCTGTCTCACATGGGACTACGACCATGCTCCATTTTGTCCAGCTTCTTCTTGTTGAGATGGAATTTTCTTCCCTGATTGGTTTGTAAGCAAAATTTTCCTGATGTTACCTTTCTCCCTGCTGAGATCCAGGTTACATGCTACTGCATGTACCACCCAGCCATGGGTTCAGAAAGGTTCTCATAAATTTGTTGGCCTTGGCCAGTGCTGTGTTCCAACTGAGTGTTTTAACAACTCCTGAGTCTGTCAGTACTAACTACTGTGATGTGCAGTAGATACTAATGTGGTATAGAAATTGGTGTCTAAGAGCCCCAAAGGCAAGCCTTCAAGTTTGTAAAACATCTTTTTATTTTAGGAAACAAAAATCAAAAGACTATTTAATATCTTACTGATCTACCACCCTATAAAAAAGGCTCTTTTTCTTTACCACCCTAAGGCTTTTCAAGCATTCCTACAAGGATCTTTAAATTCTATACTATGCCAACAAACCTTAGGCTGCTCCTTGTTCTTGATTACTTGTCTGTTGGCAGAAGTGCGAGCATTATACTCTCTCTCTCTCTCTCTCTCTCTCTCTCTCTCTCTCTCTCTCTCTCTCTTTCTCTCTCTCCCTCCATCTCTCTCTTTCTCCCTCTCTTTCTCTTTCTTTGGCTTAAAAAAAACCACCTTCCTGTGTATCCCAAACGTCCCTTGCTTCAGTCTTCTTACTGCTGACTTTACAGGTATACGCTACCATCAATTCTCTTCTTAATGAGTTTCTCATATCATTCATTCAAAGTCACGCTTCAAACTAAAATAACTGTGTGCATGTACTAAGTGTGAGTGTGAGTGTGTGTATGAGCTGGGCTAGACTATTTCACTTATTCTTAAGAACCCATGATTTCACAACCCTTCCCCAAATCCTTCCTTATAATAACCTATTGAAACAGAACATAAGAGGAAACAGCTGCAGGTAGTCTGCAGCCCGCCTCACAAATCAGTCTTCCATAGAAACAACAGACCTCTAGTGTATTTTTATTTAAGTTTTAAAACCTTTCATTTTGAAATAATTTCATATTCATATGAATAGTTGCAGAATAACCCACACTATTTCCTATCTTTCACCAGATTCTGGCTATTAAAATTTTGCTGTATATTCCTTATTCTACTCTCTACATGCTTATATGCATTTTTATTTATAATTTAAAAGTATAATGTCCAATGAGATATGATAGTATATTTGTCTTAAAGCAAAGTATTCTCCTACATAACTACAATAAAATAATGGAAATTTTAAAATTGACATTGATATACTGCTCTCTCGTAGACTAAAATTCAATCTTTGTATTTTTATTTTTTTAATATCCAGAACTTATTGCATGATGATACATTATCAGCAGAAATTGTCTTTCATTGACTGGTCTATTCTTCCAACTTGATAGCATGTGATGTGTTGTTCATAGGCCATGTCCTTGGGTGTGGTACAAAATATGTTGCATAATTACTTCATATTTCACTTGACCTAACTCTGAAAATGACCATTTTAATGAACAGTTTTGGCTTATTTTTATTGAACAACTAGTACTAGAAGTTGAAAAACAGATTCTGATTTTTCTTTTTTTTCTTTTTATTGTAATGTATAGAAGGGTTACAGTTACATTTGCCAGATAGTAGGTGCATTACTTCTCACACATATATACCCTTCTCATGTTTTTGTCCCCATTTTCCACTCCCACCCCCTTCCAATCATCTTGTTTCCCCCTTTCCCTTTCCTATTTCAATAAACAAATAAACATATATACAATATACCAGGTAAAAAGGCAGATACAGTAAAAATATGAGATTAACCAAAGGGCAACAAAGGAGAAGAGAAATAACATAGTACATTAAGAACAACAATCACCCAAGGTAAAGCTCTTATTTCCATATCCTCGAGATCCTTTCATTTAGCCTCATCCTATATGACCTTATGTATCTATGTTTTGAGCTATTGTAATCCTCTGCTAGGTGAGTCCTAGATGTGTAGTAATTATTACAAATGAGGGAAATCATGGAGCCTATGTTCCTTTGGGTCTGGCTTACTTCACTTAATGCGATTTTTTCCAAGTTTTTCCATTTCCTTACAAATGGGGATGTCATTCTTTCTGATGGCAACATAGAATTCTATTGTGTATAAATACCACAACTTCTGGAGACATGACTGTTGCTGTTGTTTCAAAAGGCAAACCTAGACTACATATAAGATTTCATTTTCTTCACATATAGCGACCCACACACTCATCAATATAAATGTAGTTGAATATTCTCTCGAAGTCTAATACGGACAGACTTTTTGAGAGCTTGTTTGGAGATTCTGTCAGGGGAGCTCAGCTACCCACATATCCTTGATGGAAGCCCTGTCCTCCTCTGAGATGGTTGTCCTCCTGGGCTGAGGTCGCAGCTTCTGGAGGGATGCACATGGAGCCTTGAGGGATGAAGGGGACACATGCCTAGCCAGCCAGATCAGCTGAATCAACCTTGGCGATCGATGGGTGATAGAAAGTTTTTTATTTTCTAGATTTCAATTTATTGAATTTTTCTTCTGATATTGAGATTTACATAAGGGTTTTGGGTTTTAGTTTAGCTACGGTTTTCATAACTTGTGCTTTATTATTGAGGCATGTCTTCACTTCCAGCTTTTTGCTGGTTAATTAGAGATAAGATTCTAGTAGATTTATCTTTCTAGGCTGGCTCTGAATTGCAATTTTTAGATCTAATCATAACTAATATTATAGGTATGATCCACAGTATCTGTCTTGATTTACATTGGTTTAGTGTTTTTTCTTCAGTATGATAAGAGCTTTAAGAACTTAAATGTTCTCCACTTCATTGATAAGCTTCTAAGAATAGGAAAATTGGTTAAGTCTGTGATTAATTTTCTGGGAAGCCGTGTCTGGTTATCTCAGGTTATATAAAATTACTTGTATAAATTAAATATATGAAGATACATTTTTCTAGAGTAATAATTACCTAGCTAAGTTTCTTTGAAATAGGAAAGGGAAGGGGGGAAAACAAGATGATTGGGAGGGAGTTGAAGAGGAAATGGGGACAAACACATGAAAAGGGTTATCAATGTGTGAGAAGTAATGCACCTACTATCTGACGAATACAATTGTAACTCCTCTATACATTCAATAAAAAATTTAGTAGGTTTTAACTTTCTGTTGACACAACAAATCTTTGTTATATGTACATTTTCCTATTAAATGTTCTTTGTATGAGTATTTACACAATAACATTTGATATTGGTACATACAATTTCAGAATTAGAATTTACATAGAATAAATCATTTTCTGATGTCCTTATAACCCCTGAAATTGAGTGTATGTGAGTTTTCATATTTCAAATGCATGAACTTAAAATTTATATATATGTATTAGTTTGATGTACAAGATAAAAATAATAAACTATTTTAAAATCCTATTCAATAATTTTTTTGCCAAGTCACCATGAATAAGTAGAAATAAACCTTCATCCATAGGAATTCCTGTTTTAATATTAATTATAGAATGGGACTCATTGTAAATATATAAGTCCTCTCAAGTATACTCATTTTATAAATATGAGTAATACTGGACATCAGTGATCCTTGCTACTCAGAAACCTGAAATCTGAGGATTGTGGGTCAAAGCTCACCTGGGCAAAATTGGAGATTTTTATCTCCAATTATCCAATTAAAAAGGCCAAAATGGAACTAGGGCTCAAGTGGTAGAGTGCTAGCTAAAATGATCAGAAACAATACCCAAGGCCCAGTTTAAGCTCTCAGACTAACACACACAACCCCCCCCCACACACAAACACACAATTATACACACCCAAATATCCTAATGTTAAGTGAATATTTGAAATCTCCTTAGGACCTTAAAAGCAGTTTTGAATATAAGCATAAAATCTTTTCTCTAAGAGAATTTACAAGGAATGGGAATTAAAACAGGTTTTAATGAACACAAAAGTTATTAAGAAATCTTAGTCAAATTAAGGACCTATCAATGACAAGAATAACAATGTTTTCACAGCACCTCTAGCTAACTAACATACAGCTGTGGCAGTACAACTTAACTATTCATTTTCTTTGGGCAATTACAGTTGTGACTTTACACTCTAGGGAATGTCATGAACGGGATAATCATACACAGAACTGGGAATCGTTTGTTCAGCAAATCTTTTCTGAAATGGTTTTTGAAGTAGATATTGTGCAAGAAAATCTTTCCTTTTTTAAAATTATCATATTAAAACACATATGGCATAACACCTTCTTTTACTTACCAAAAATATTTTTGGACAAGGAGAAAGGAAAAGGCTAGAATCTGGAAGGACTAGTCAACATGCAATTTTTAAGTTCTATTACATTGATTGATTTCATAAAAGTAGCAAGCTATTTAAAAATGGTATTCTATTCACTTATTTCCTTGTAGACTTCCACAGATGGCACCCAGCAAGAGACATGCCATCAATCATCCTGTCTCCTGCCCGGCACTTTTCCTATCCCACTTTTTGTGCCTTTCTGCGCCATTTGCCACTGTGGCAACTCTACAGATCAGTTTGCTAAAACAGTCAGCTGCAAGAGCTTGGCTTCCTCCATCAGTTGGCCCAAGTTTCAGTCTCTCTCTTAAGAAAAGCGAGGCACAACGCATCCTGTCCACATGTTCATATCAATAAGTGCATAGTTTGTGAAAAGTAATACGTTAAAAAGAGAGCATTGTGAAGGATTATTGCCAGTTTGTTCAAGAGTCTCTTGGCATAGACAGTTTCCCCAAAAGATACATTTTGTAGTACATCTTTCCCTTATGCAACTTTATTTGATGGCCGTATCAATAAACTCACATTCAGAAACATCTCCAGGATTTTTGACAATTCATACTAGTTAAATTCAAATATGTCATGAAATGACCCATGTAGCAATATCTTGTCAGCCAGTTGAAAACATGTTGTTCCTAATGCACGCCTTTCAGACATGAGCAGACACCACAGAGGCTGTTCAAAAGGGCGTAGCAGCCATGGATTAAAAGGGTAGAAGCCAAATATGCATATATCCAATATATCAGAAAACAAAGTGAAATACTGTAACAATATGAGATAACCAAGGGACAGCAAAAGAGATGAGAGATAACATAGTACATTAAGGATAACAATCACTCATTATATGGCTTTTGTTTCTATATCCTAGAGGTCCTTTCATTTAGTGTCATACTGTAGGACCTTATGTATCTAAGTTTTGCTCTATTGCAGATCTCTGCTAGGAGAGCCAAGATTTCTACTGATTATGACAAATGAGAGAAACCATTCAGCCTATGTTCCTTTGAGTCTGGCTCACTTCACTTATTATGATTTTTTCTAAGTCTTTCCATTTCCTTACAAATGGGGCGATGTCATTCTTTCTGACAGCAGCATAGAATTCCATTGTATATCAATACCATATCTCATTGATCCACTCATCAACTGAGGGGCATCAGGGTTTGTTCCATATCCTTGCTATGATGTAATATGTTATCTCTCATCTCTTTTGCTGTCCCTTGGGTACCTCATATTGTTACAATATTTCATACTGTTATTTGATATATTGCATATATGCATATTTGGTTATTTGAAATTGGATAGGGAAGGGGGGAAAACAAGATGAGGGGTGGGGGCGGGGGGGAAATGGGGACCAAGACATGAGAAAGGGTATCAATGTATGTGAAGTAATGCATCTTCTATCTGGTGAATATAATGTAACCCTTCTATTAATTACAATTAAAATATGTGAAAAAATAAAAGGGTAGAACCTTTAAATTTAAAGGAAAGAGGGATTATCTTTGATAAGTCACTGAGTGTGCCTGCACTCTTTTTTATTTAAATAATTTATTAGCATTGATTTTTAACACCATATTTCAAATGACGTGTTTAACAAACTCTTGATTAACAGTACATAACAGCTTTTTTTCTTAGAAAGTTATTCTGAGGGTAGAGATGCTACTTAGAAATGTTTGTTCACCAGAGATGAAAACAAAATCATGATCGTGGAATTCTAATAATCATTTTTTCAGAGTAGAGAGATTGATCTTATTTCGAAGAGGAGACGTGTTAGTCCATTTATTGCAGTAATAAAATGTTTGGATAACCTGCTCCTTTTATGGTAATACATTTTATTCTACAAAATCATGCTGTTAGATGTAACATTTACATTTTGTTCTGTCATTTTTTGAGGAAAGAGAAAGTATGGATTTCTTCATACATCACAGGTTTATGGCTGAGACCTTTGTAATATAGAACAGATTATCAGGCTCTTTCCTCAATATATATGTATATGTATGTCTGTATACATATATGCATGAACATATAAATATATATGCACTTGTTTCATGCATTGTATCTTCCGTGAAAGGCTTTAGAAATAAAAGATATAAAGAGATAGGGTAAGCTGTGTATTTTTAATGACAGAAAATCAGAGGATATAACTTAATAGTAATAAACTGGATGATACTTAGCAAAGACTATTATTATTACTTGCTCCAGTTGTTCTTAGCACTCAAATATCACTATGCATGTAACCCTGTCACATAATTCTTCAAGAAAGCAGAAAGGAAAATAATTTCACAGTCTAACTTTCCCGCATTTGTGGTCTATCTCAGGGGAGAAGGATAAAGGAACATGAGAATAGCTGTCCACTTATGCTGTTTTTCCAATTTCCAAACTGTCATGTTTTGGAACAGTATTTCCTTCACTTCATCATTTCTATCAGGAAATCTGAAAACTATTTACCTATTTCCTTTCACATACTAACCGACAATGTAATTTTAATGTATATGCTGGTCTATGAAACTCATAAGCTTAGCATAAAATACAACTGTAGAGCTCTTTGTTCAAAGGTTTATTAAGATGTTCAAGGGGAAATCATTAAACCGAGCAAATATGTGTGTATGTTCCGTATGTTTTTAAATTCGAGTTTAAAATTTCTTCACACAGATGCTTTTGTTTTTCCAGTTATTTAAAAAAATATACATGAACATACATAAAATAATAATGCATAAAATATGTACAGTGATAAGCTACCTTTGTACCTCAATCATCATTAATATTACAGAGTATCACCATCAAAACAAGTCTAATGTACAATGTAACATATAGAATGCCTTTCTTTCTTTTTTTTTTTTTTTGCCAGTCATGGGCTTGAGCTCAGGGCCTGAGCACTGTCCTTGGACTTTCTCAAGGTTAGAGCTCTACCACTTGAGCCTCAGCACCACTTCTGGCTTTTTTCTATGTACGTGGTACCGAGGAATCGAACCCGGATCTTCATGCATGCTAGGCAAGCACTTTAACCACTAGGCCAAACTCCCGGCCAATGCCTTTATTTCTTGTAAAATTGCAGAAAATTATTGTGAATCATCATAATAAGCTCTATTAGTCTGGTTACAGTAACAATCAAAGGGATTCTTAGCAGTAAATAATGCTTGACCTGTAAGCCAGAGAGATCTAAATAGGCAACTTTATGTAATGAATAAGCATATCTTTTCTTTTCTTTTTTGTTATCAGTTGTAGAGCTTGAACTCTGGGCCTGGGCACTGTCCCTGAGCTCTTCAGCTACCTACCCCTAGAGCCACAGCCCCACTTCCCCTTTTCTAGTGATTAATTGGAGATAAGAGTCTCATAGTCTTTTGTGTCCTGGCTTCTTTCTTTCCTTCTCCTTCTCCTTCTCCTTTTCCTTCTCCTTCTCCTTCTCCTTCTCTTTATTGTCAGGGTGATGTATAGAGAGGTAATAGTAACATTCAGGAGGTAATGAGTACATTACTTAATGAACATTGTTGCTCTTTCCCATGTTTTTCTCCCACTTTCTCTCCAGTCACCCGCACACAAGTTGTAAAGTTCATTTCCAGCATATTGTCTTGAGAATATTACTGTTAGATTGAATCACCCTTTGTCCTTTGCATCATCATCGCAGATTCCAGCAAAAACACTGTTAAGAGACACTGATTATACTGAACCTGCAGAGAGCTTATTGTTAGCTTCATCCTAGGACTTTCTTTAAAGAAAAAAGTGAACTGTAAAGTTATTTGGATTTCTTATTAATCCCCAGTAAACTTAGATATTAGGATAAAATAAAACACATCTAAAACTACTACAAAAGGGAAAATTTAATTTTAACTTCTTGACAGCCCTCTCCATTGAATACCTCAACAGGAAACAACATGGAGTCTCAGAAAATGGAAGAAATAAGTCCAAGTTCACTAAGACAAGGAAACGGTTCCTAAGCCCATGCACAGTATAGGTCTACCTGTTCTCTTGGGATTCTGTGAGAGAGAAGATGGTTAATTATACCTACTTCTACTCCTAAGAAATTTTATCTCTTGTAGTTGAAAAAAAATCTCATCTGTATTCATCAACACTGCATAAGAAAGGAGAAAATCAAACAACTTATGTATTAACTAGAGAATGGATACTTTAGTGGGAGGGGGGGCGGGAGAGGGGTCTGCGGGGAGCTCAGCATGTTGGTTTGTGTCTCTGTCCTTCCAGCACAAGGTCTATAAAATGTGACAGTTGAAAAAAAATGTATCAAAACAAAATGTTTGAAATTAGAAGCTTCTCCTAAACCTGTGTTGATTTTGAGTAGAATTAACTATTCCCTAAAATCCACCTGTAAACCCTTTCATATAATATCATTGGACCCATTGTTTGTATTATTGTTGTTGATTCAAAGCTTAATTATTTGTTTTTCTTTACAAGAATGCCACCAGTGCGCATGCTTTTCTGTTTTCGAAGGAAGGGCCTTCAGATGAAATAAATAAATAAATAAATAAGCCTTCACTCTCTTAAAAAAAAGAGAGAGAGAGAGAGAGAGAGAGAGAGAGAGAGCGAGAGAGAGAGAGAGAGAGAGAGAAATAACTTGGTAACAAATCAGATACTGTAACAGTATGAGATTAACCAAAGGGCAGCATAAGAGAAGAGAAAAAAAACATAGCACATTAAGAAATTAAGAACAACAGTCACTCATAATTAAGCTCTTGTTTTCATGTCCTGGAGTTTCGTTAATTTGGCCTCATCCTATATGGACTTATATCTAGAGTTTGAGCTACTGTAATCCTCTGCTAGGAGAGTCCTAAGTTTATTTGTTTATTTGAAATAAGAGGAGAAAAAAGGATGAGGGGAGAAGGTAGGGGGGAAATGGGGACAAAAGCATGAGAGGGAGTATCAATGTGTAGGATGTAATGTACCTTGTACCTAGTGAATATAACTGTAACCACTCTTACATTAAAATAAAATAAAAAAGAAAGCACTCATTACCTTACATATCTAATTGTAACCCCTCTGTACATCACTCTGACAATAAAATTAAATTAAAAATAAAAAAAGAAATAACTTGGAACCCTATCTGTAAACACTTTCTATCTATCTATCTATCTATCTATCTATCTATCTATCTATCTATCTATATCCTGGACTTATATCAGACTTTCTTTCCAAAAAGTTTATTTAAAATCTTGCATATCTTAGACTGTGAAAGTACAAAATCTGCAAGTAGATAACCTCACAGAACATATTTAACCTCTTAGGGGCTGCAAATGAGACTGGTTTCCACATTCAAGTTTAATTAATATCTACTGAATAGTTTACCTGTTTACAAGTGTTTTGCTCTCATTTTTCTCCCTTTATCATTCTATGTTTTTCTTTTCTTCTTCTTCTTGTTTTTATTTTTTAAATGAAGCTTTTAGTGGTGGTGATGTGATGTCCGGATGGGTAGAGTTACTTTTTTCTTTTTTTTTTTTTAGGTGGGTAATCTGAAATCTTTGTCTAACCAGAAAGCAATACAATGCCTACCCATTCTTTCAAGCCTAGGGGGAAAAATAATTTTTTGCATCATTTCTGAAGTATGAAATAAGAGATGTCTCTTTGGCAGAGCTTAGATTTCCAACCACAAGAAAGATTGCAAGTGTTTGTGTTCTAATGTAAAATGAAAAGATGGTGAGATTTCAAAATATTCACAACTTGGGAAAGGACTAAAAAGTAGTATTTTTTTCTTCAGATAGTGCTTATTCTCAAATGCACAGTTTATGTATTTATTTATTTACTTAATTTCTTTGCCTGCTCCCTCTACTGCCTATTCCATGTAAAATCTTGAAAAACACATTTTAAAGGCATTTGAGAAGATCCAACACCCCTTTATTTTAAAAGCTCTGGAGAAACTAGGAATCCATGGAACATTCCTCAGAATAATAAAGGCTGTGTATGACAAACCCACAGCTAGTATTATATTTAATGGTGAAAAGCTACAGCCATTCCCTCTAAAATCAGGAACCAGACAAGGATGCCCACTCTCTCCACTCCTCTTTAACATAATATTAGAATTCCTAGCCAGAGCAATAAGGCAAGAAGCAAGCATAAAGGGGATCCAAATAGGGAAAGAGGAAGTAAACCTTTCCTGCTTTGCAGATGACATGATTCTGTATTTAAAGAATCCTATAGACTCCACTCCCAAGCTCCTTGAGCTGCTTCAAAACTTTGGAAGGGTAAAAGGGTATAAAAATCAACTGTCTTCCTCTATGCCAACAGTGAGAGGAATGAGGCAACCATCAGGAAAGCAACACCTTTTGTAATAGCCTCAAAGAAAATAAAGTATCTAGGAATTAACTAAGAATGTAAAGGAACTATTTGATGAAAACTTTAAAACCCTGTAAAAGGAAATTAAAGCAGAACTGAAGAAATGGAAAAACTTCCCATGCTCCTGTATTGGAAGAATCAACATCGTGAAAATGATAATCTTGCCAAGGGCTATCTACAAATTCAACGCAATACCCATCAATATCCCAATGTCATTCTTTAAAGAAATAGAAGAGGCAATCCAAAATTTCCTATGGAATAATAAAAGGCCCCGTATAGCAAAAACACTTCTTAGCAGAAAGAACAGCTCAGGAGGAATTTCAGTACCAAACTTTAGACTCTATCACAGAGCTATAATTATCAAAACAGCTTGGTACTGGCACAAGAACAGGCTTGAAGGCCAATGGAATAGAACTGAGGACCCAGATATTAAACCACAAACCTATGGCCACCTAATCTTTGACAAGGGAGCCAAAAAAAAAAATAGAATGGAAGGAAGATAATCTCTTCAACAAGTGGTGCTGGCAGAACTGGTTAAGCACATGCAGAAACTAAAGTTGGATCCTTTTTTATCACCCTGCACTAGAATTAACTCCAAATGCATCAAAGACCTGGAGGTAAAAGCTGACACACTGAAAACTTCACAGGAAGGAATAGGAGATACACTAGGCCTCCTTAGCACAGGTCGAAACTTTCCTAATAAGGACCAAGAATCACAACAAATCAGAGAAAGACTGGATAAGTGGAACTGCATTAAACTGCAGAGCTTTAGTATGGCAAAGGACATAGCCAGTAAATTAATTAGGAATCCTACAGAATGGGAGAAGATCTTCACCAACCATACAATAGACAAAGGCCTCATATCTAAAATATATCAACAGCTCAAAAAATTGAAACACTCCAAAACTAATCTCCAAAGTAACAACCATCCCATTAAATGATTGGCCAAAGACTTAAAGAGAGTCTTCTCTGAAGAAGAAACAAAAATGGCCTCTAGACACATGAAGAAATGCTTGGCATCTCTGGCCATAAAAGAAATGCAAATCAAAACAACTCTAAGATTCCACCTCACTCCAGTTAGAATGGCCAGGATCAGGAAAATGAATAAGAACAGATGCTGGAGGGGATGTGGCCAGGAGGGATCACTACTACACTGTTGGTGGGATTGCAAACTCGTTTAACCATTATGGAAGGCAGTATGGCAGTTCCTCAAAAGACTAAACATAGAGCTCCCCTAAGACCCAGCAATTCCACTAGAGGCATTTACCCAATAATCCAGAAACAAGGACATGTTAAATCCACTAGCACAATGATGTTCATTGCAGCACTATTTACCATAGCAAAGATATGGAACCAACCCAGATGTCTCTCAGCTGATGAGTAGATTAACAAGATGTGGTATTTGTACACAATGTATTTCTATGCTGCTGTCAGAAAGAATGACATCGCCCCATTTGTTAGGAAATGGAAAGACTTAGAAAAAATCATATTAAGTTAAGTAAGCCAGACTCAAAGGAACATAGGCTCAATTGTTTTCCTCATTTGTCATAATCAGTAGAAACCTTGGGCTCTTCTAGCAGAGATTTGCAATAGAAAAAAATCTAGATGCATGTGGCCATATAGTATGATGCTAAATGGAAGGACCTCTAGGATATAGAAACAAAAGCCATATAATGAGTGATTGTTGTCCTTAATGTACTATGTTATCTCTCATCTCTTTTGCTGTCCCTTGGTTACCTTATATTGTTACAGTATCTCACTTTGTTATTTGATATATTGGATATATTTGTATTTGGTTATTTGAAATTGGATAGGGAAGGGGGGAAAAGAATATGGGGTTGGGAGTGAGGGCAGGGAAATGGGGACCAAGACAAGGGAGAGGGTATCAATGTATGTGAATTAATGCACCTTCTATCTGGTGAATATAATGTAACCCTTCTATTAATTACAATAAAAATATATGAAAAAAGTGACTATCAGAGCTCAGGAAAGACAATAAATCTTGTTTCATTAGCACGATGAAGTCAATAGCACTTTTCCTAGCCCATCCCACGTTCCTGAGGTCCCAGAATGCATGCGTGAAGACCCTTCCATTGTCTTTTATCTACAGTCTCCCACCTGAATATCATGGTTGGGTCATCCAGAAGTTGTGAACACCCTTTGATTTCCCAAACTGCCCCACTGGCCCAGATTATGACTCAATCCTAAATCCTAACTGGACATAGTATATTCACAATTAGTCACTAAAACATTAATGACTTTGTAGTCTGGGCAATCTACAAGTATAGAATAAATCTTTCATTTTGTGAAATGCCTCTGGAGAATAAAGATGATTTTGAGAGCTGGTTATTACTGGCAAGGTCCATGTGTCTTCCTCTCTCTAGCTGCCCATAGAATGACAACTTCTGCTGTTTATATGAGTTTTCTTTTCTTCTCTTTTACAATTTTAAATAAAATCATATCTAAATGATTTTCGGTCTCTAGTTCTTGTAATCTTCTAATGACACTGAAAGTAAGGATAAAAGCCATCCATGTTAGTTTCCTGTTTCTGTGTTTTGTTTTGTTTTACCTGTATGTATATACACATTTTTATGAGAATGTTAGGGATCTGTCCACAACTTGTAGCTTAACATTAATACCCAGTATGAATGAAGCTGCATTGGTCAGCATAACATTATCTTGCTTGCTGAAGTCTCATGAACTTGCATTCAACCTATAGAATACACCAACCATGAGTATAAGTCAGAGAATTAGATGCTATTTTTCAGGTAGGAACTCTCTCAAAAGAATATAATTGTTATAATGCATTTTGTGTAATTTTCCACTAATCTACTTAAGGCAATAAAAATTTCAAGCTTTTCTGCCCTTTTAAATAGCCACAGTACTAAATCTTGTACTTTTGTCACAGACAATGTCTTTTTAATATGATGCCATATATGTTTTACATATACTTTAAGTTGATTTTGTCACATTGTTTTTATGCCTTATACAGCCATAATAACATATAGAAAATATATAAATCAATCTCAATGTGTCCAGTTTTATTTAGATATATAGATTTTAACATGCTTACTTTTCCATACCAGTGAGGTTTAAACATATTCAGTAATTCTGTAAAGCGGAACTAAATTAGCACTATTTATTTTCATTAATACTTTTTTCATATATTTTTATTGCAATTAATAGAAAGGTTACATTATATTCACCAGATAGAGGGTGTATTACTCCACATATGTTGATACCCTTTCTCATGTCTTCGTCCCCATTACCCTCCCACCACCTCCACCCCTCATCTTGTGTTTCTCCCTTCCCTATTTGATTTCAAATAACCAAATACACATATGTCCAATATATCAGATAACAAAGTGAAATACTGTAACAATGTGAGATAGCCAAGGGACAGCAAAAGAGATGAGAGATAACATAGTACATTAAGGACAACAATCACTCATTATATGGCTTTTGTTTCTATGTCCTGGAGGTCCTTTCATTTAGCATCATACTATATGGCTTTATGTATCTAGGATTTAAAGGTAAAATGTAAAATACCACTAAATTTGTGCTAATCACCTTGAAAACCCATGTATTGATCACTGCTGTTGTAGTGTTTGGATCTAATATCCACATATCAAGGAGACTATGTGTCTTTTGCTCCTTTGTTCTTTACTTATCTCACTCAACATGATTTGCTCTAGTTCCATCCACTTTCCAGCAAATGCCATTATTTTATCTTGTTTGGTGGCTAGTAGATTTTCATTATATATAGGGAGCACATTTTTTGTATACATTTACCTGTAGTGGGCCAGCTGGGTTGTTTCCATAGCTTGGCTATTGTGAATAGTGCAGAGATGAGCATGACTGCGCAGGCATCTTTATCATATCCTGAGTTATGATGTTCAGGATAAAGTCCCAGGAGTAGTATGGCTGGGTGGTAGAGAAGGTCTATTTTTAGCTTTTTGAGAAACCACCAAACTGCATTCCAGAGTGGTTGTAGTGGTTTACATTCCCTACAGCAGTGCAGCAGGGTACCTGTTAGTTTTCTGTGAAACCTCCAAACTGCTTTCCAGCATGGTTGTACTAGTTTACATTCCACCAGCAGTACAGCAGCATTCCATTTTCTCCACATCCCCACCAGCATTTGTTGTCACCTGAATGCAGAATATTGGCCATTCTGAATGGGATAAAGTGGTATCTTATTATTGTTTTTATTTGCATTTCCTTTTTGACCATGGATGATGAGCATTTTCTCATATGTTTCTTTGCCATTTTTATCTCTACCTCTGATAATACTCCCTCCAGTTCCCCTGCCCAACTGGTTTTTAGGTTTGAGAGGGGAGGATTAGTTTCTTAAGTCCCCTGTAGATAATGGATATTACAACTTTGTCTGATGGTAAATATCTTTTCCTGTTTGGTTCTATGCCTACTTACTTTATAATTAAAACCTTTGTAGATATATTCTATAACTTGGATTAAATTTAATGAGAAACTTTAGAAAGTTACTTGATTAAATTGAGAATAAATTAAATAAACCCAATTAATCTTGAATGTACCCCGTAATATCTTCTTTAATGTACTTTCAAATGATTTAATTTTAACATTATAAAAGTAGCTTTATATCTGTTAAGTTTGATATAAATTACCATGAATTCATAACAGCAAAACTATGTCATATATATTACTATACTGTTTGTTTCATTAATACATAATCATTTGTTGATTAACATATATGTGCATCTTGTGTTTCAAACACATATCTATGAAGCAATAATGACATATATATCAGAACTTGTAAATAAACTGGGCATAGTTGATGCAGATAGCCTCCACATTGCCTATCATTCCTCTCCCAATTTTGTTAGCAGCATTAGAAAACCTTTTTCAGTTTGCTAAATTGAGAATGTATTTAAAATGTGAAGCTTATTTACTCATTTTTGTTCCTTTTTTTTAAATATTTTTCTTTTAAATTTAATTTTACTTTCCCCTCAGTTATGAATGAGAACTTAGCTAGGTACAATATTCTTGGTTGGTAATGATTTGTCTTAAGACATGCAATACATCATTCCAAACTCTTCTATCTTGCATGGCCCCTTGCTGAAAAATGTTATTGCCAGGGTGATGTACAGAGCGTTAGAGTTACATATGTAATGTAGTTAGTGTTAAGGGGAGCAGGGACTGGCGCCATCCCAAATGCCAAAGAGTTCCCCGACCCATTGTGGAAGATCAACAATGGTACAGCCCAGCCACCTTTGCCCTTCTAGGGAGGGGCAACTTTGATCCCCCCACCCCCATGAGGAGGGATATCCTCTTGGGAGGGGGTGGGAATGCTTTGTGTAGAGACCTGCCCAATTCACATGCCAACTCCAACTAAGGTGATAGGTAAATTCAAACACTGGGCTGTAACCCTATTGGCTCCCTGCACGTGGCCCCGAGCTGCCTATGGTCCCTCTGAGCATGTAACTATCCCATTGGCCACCTGTGTGTGGCCAGGTTCGATGGCATGTGTTTTGCCCTTAAAAACCCAGCATGAGAGCTGCTTGGGGTCATAGTGTCAGCTCCCGAGTCTGCACTATGTCCCTGTCTGGTCAGTTCACCATCTACTTCCCCAATAAATCCACCTTTTTATATGAGACTGTCTCTGTGTGGTGGACTTTGGTGGTGGACGTGCAATCCCCACCTGGGGAGATGTGAGTACATTTCTTGTCAAGCATTGGTACCAAGCTTATTTACTCTTTCGTGCTAGGATAGGATACTTTGGACCTCTTTAAATAACTTCTAATTCAGAGACTAGATATTAGGAGAAAATAGGGCTTTAATTTTTTTAGTTCTTAGGATACAATTTGAGTAACGTTCAAACCTTCTACCTACCTGGATTATATTAGTAAAAGTGAAGTAGAAAGAAGAGGACGAGAAGGATTTGGTCAGTTTCTACACATTCAATAGGAAAATAATTACATATATGCATGTATATCATATACATATAATTTCATGTATATGTTTTTAAATTACCTAAGTGTATTATAGACAAATATTTTGTACCCTTAAATATTATTAAGCTAATAAAACAGTAGAATCATTATATTAGATAAAATTTCATGGATTTTTAGTGAAAAGCCAAATTTTCTTTCACCACACTTAAAGAATGATAGAAGATAGGTAGAGGAAAATCACTAATAAACTTTCACTAATAAACACAATAAATGTTTTCCCAATTTTGACATTTAAGAAGACATGAATCTTTTAAAATTAATTGTCTTTAACCAAGGTTACAAAGGAGACACAATGTCAAAATACTATTTGTGTTACCTAAAGATGGCTTTATTTTCTTTATATTATGCTGATTTGGACAGATTGTATATTATAGTTCAATGAAATAATAAAAGTATAAAAGGAAATATCTCTATCTTGATACTTAATATTCCTTTATTATTCAGTGATGGTTCTTTTATTACATAGTTAATTTTTAATATATATTCATGTGTAAACAATGTTTTTTGAGGATAAAGTGCATGAGGATGAATTTTGCATTTTAAAGCATTTTGAAAGGGCTCTAAAATATCCCACAAGATGAGCAATAATTTTCTGTGTGTAATGATAAAGCGATGATAAATCTTATCGACTAAACAATAGGAACCTTCCTTTAAAATTGAACATATTAATTAGGAGTATTTCCTAGGATTCATACCTTTGCTGAAACTTAACTATTATTATTGATCAAATCACCATATATTTAAAAATTTACTCTTTTCATTTTGTTAACTAGACAGCATAATATATCAAGACTACTGTGCAACAGTATTTGATATTCTAAAATAGTTTGTAATCAAATATTAATTAATTTCTTAACCAAGAGACAAATAGAAAAAATATGTTACAAGATATATCTTTTGGTCTCAAAAATACAAATGCTCATACAGGTCAATAAAATCAGTAGACAAGATAAAAAGATACAAGTCATTTCATAAGAATACTGACAAAATAGGGCTGGAAGTTTGGCCTAGTGGTAGAGAGTTTGCCTAACATGCACAAAGGCCAGGGTTCACTTCTTCAGTACCACATACACAGAAAAAAAAGCTAGAAATGGTGCTGTGGCTCAAATTTTAGAGCACTAGCCTTCAGAAAACCCAAGGACAGTGCTCAGGCTTGGAGCTGAAACCCTGGCCTGGCAAAAAAAAATACTGAAAAAATAAATATAATTCTTCATTATACTTTTGTTGTTGTTATTGCTTGTCTTTGAGCTTGAACCCAGGCCCTGGGTTCTGAATTCTTTTACTCAGGGCTAGCACTCTACCATTTTGAGCCAAAGCATCACTTCCTCCCGCCGAGCTGTTTTTAACAAGTCTAAGATTTAGATTTTACTAACATTTTGAGAATTAAAATTTATCTTCCAAAATAAGTTGGGTTCTGATTAGTTGCAAGCCAATAATTTGTAGTCTTGGTGTGTTTAAACTGATAGCTCTGTTTTGTGTAACAATAAAAATCTTCCTTTGCGATATAATTTAAACAAAATAGAGTGCACGTACCTGTATTCCTAATAAATAAGCTGAGACCTAAGGATCCTAGTTTGAAGCCAGTCTACACAGAAAAAAAATCCAAGACACTTACCTCTAATTAACTAGAAAAGGCTGGGTTGAAGGCATGGCTCAAGTGGTAGAGCATTTAGCAAGCATAAGGCCTTGAGTTCAAATTCTGGTACTACCAAAATAATGATATTTAAAAGAGAAAATGAGCTATTTCTCAAATTTAAAAATCACTTTGTATTTAAACCCAAAGAAAAAACTTTAAAACTATGTCTTGAAACTTAAATTTTTTGATTGTCTAGTTATAAATTTTCAAATGAAGCTAATGTAGTAATATATAAATAAATAAGTGTGATTCTTATATATGATAAAAAAATCTTCCTTTGCTGGACATGATGGGTCACGCCTGTAACCCTGGCTATTCAGGAGGCTGAGATCTGAGGATCACGGTTCAAAATCTGTGAGACTACAATTAACCCCTAGAAAACCGGAAGTGGTGCTATGGCTCAAGGGGTAGAGCTGTGCAAGGACAGCACCCAGGCCCAGAGTTGAAGCCCCACAACCAAAAAAAAATCTTCCTTCCTTCCTTCCTTCTTTCCTTCCTTCCTTCCTTCCTTCCTTCCTTCCTTCCTTCCTTCCTTCCTTCCTTCCTTCCTTCCTTCCTTCCTTCCTTTCCTCCTTCTTTTCTCTCACTTCTTTCTCTTTTTTTCCCTCTTTTTTCTTCTTTCTTTCTCCCTTTCTCCCATTCTCTCGAACTCTCTTTCTTTCTCTCTTTTTCTTTCATTACTGTCTCCGGGCTTGGGCTCAGGGCTTTGGACACTGTTGTGCTTCTTTTGCTCAAATCTAGTGCATATTGAGCCACAGCTCTACTTCCAGCTCCTGGAGATAAAAGTCTTACAAACTTTTATTTAAGGGCTTGCCTTGTACCGTGGTGCTTAGATCTCAGACTCCTGAGTTGCTAGAATTAAACCTTAAGCCAAGGGTGCCTAATCAAATGAGATTATATCTTATTCTATAAAACAGAATAATTGGAGTAAAACAATGGTATCCTGTATCTTGCCTGTAATATCTTAGTTACTCAGGATGCTGAGATCTGAGGATCACCTCAAAATTAGCCTACAGTGGAAAGGCCTGTGAAACCCTTATCTCCAATTAACCAGAAGTGGAAGTGTGGGCCAAGTCAGTTGTATAGATCTGCTCTTGGGAGGCGGTTGTGGGGTTGAAAGGAAAGCAAAACAAGATTCACAGTTGGAAATTAAGAAGTGCTTTGCCTTGGGACATTAGCTCAATATTCTTTTGTTTATCCATTCTGCTACATCTGTTGAATAATAGATTAAGAAATCATTTAAATTGGTCTTAGTAATATTCTGATTCAGATGTAGTCAACACGAAGAATCTTCCATCAGCAATTCTCAAAACCATATGTTTATTTTTCACTCAACTTGTTTATTCATTCTCATTAAATTTCAATTTTAACTATTGTTTAAAATTATTAGAAGAATCATAAAATGCATACTCTACATTATTTGATTTATTTTTAGATTTTCAACATTGTTTTCTCTTACTTTTGAGGGAATGAAATATCATAAAATATTTAAAGCACCTATACAGTGACCAGTGGACATTTTATATATATCAACATGAATAAATATTGATAACAATAGCCTATTGAAACTTAAATTTGCAAACGTAACTTGAGATTACTGTTTTATTTTTCATAGAATAAAATAGAATGAATAGTTTTACATTGTTTTTAAGCTGATGACTAGAGAAAGTAGAATGAAATTTAGTTGAGATATGTCTCAACTGAGAATAGTAACTTACAGTATTAAGCTGAAATAAATTCAAAGCACAAAGACCTGGACAATGTTGTAACTCAGAAGTCTCAACCAATGAAGAGAAGAAAATGTCTTTTATAAATGCAATTTCTTATTTCAAACAAGTTGTAGCATTTTATCTTCTCTGAATCACCAAGGCAAAAATGTGTCTAAGTTATGGTCATCAATCAAAGTCCCTGTTAAAAAGTTCTTTCTATTTTAACTCTTCTAGAAACTCATTTAAAAGATTCAGTTTAGTGAGCCAGATCAATCATTACTAATGTAGATATCATGACCTTTATCTTTATTTTCCTCTTTCAAAAATACAATGTAAATATAAATAAAAGAGAAAGCAATTTCCATAAAGGTAACTGTCTTCATGGTTTAATTCTTGTAATTGTTTGTTAATTTTGTTTTGGGGTGTGTGTGTGTGTGTGTGTGTGTGTGTGTGTGTGTGTACACGTGCGTTTGACAATAGCTTGAAAATCCTTATTAATTTTCTATACTGGATTGTGTAATATCTGCAATAATATTCAATTCATGTCTTCCTTATAAGGTTTTGCGTAGGGAAAAGAGAGATTACTAATTGCTGAAGTCTTTCAGCTGTGTCCATATCAAGACCTGATCCAAATTACTTTGCTCAACACATATCTGATCATCTATGGAGAAGCCCACAAGAAAGGAATAATTAAACAGAGGTTGAATGATTTTTTTTAGATCATCTCAATAGTAGTCTTCTATGAACAGCGTGGCCAGTTTTAAATTCCAGTGTCTATTGCCTTTTTGCTGAATTTATCCACCAGAATTTTGTTCAATGAGAATATGTAAGTAAAGCTAGAGAACTGATCCAAGACAGATGGCATATACAGGCTTTTAAATGGACTTGCAGAATTCATAGTTGTTTTTTTTCCTTTTCCTATTGCCATGTCTTTTACCCAAAATGCAGCTTACTCTTTTACAAAAATAATGTACAATTTTGAAAAATTCAAGAATGGGAGAAAAATATCATGGTTGACATATATGTCTTTTACAAACCATTGTGTAGGAAACCTCAGTAATTGCTTCACACAGATTGAAAGATACTTTTCTTCTTTGGTGGCACACAAACTCCTCCAAAATAGAATCTATCAACATAGAATTGAAATATCTAGGAATGAGTTGTTGAGGCTTAACAAACTTCAATTTTGACTACATAATTATTGCTTTAAATAATACCATATTTCTTTACTCTATTCATGCTCATCAATATTACAAACTAAAAGCCTTACTAGAAACAAAATCAAGTTATTCTCTCATCTTCAATTGCTCCTCATCACTTTCAGGAGGACATTCTCTATTACTAGGCTGTATAGCTAATAGGATCCATGTCATATATACTTAGTCTGAGTGTGAGAAACAATAAAAGTCAATGTCGTATTACAGGATTGTTAGTTCAACAAGGATGAATTTCTCACTCTGTTTCCCTAATAAAGTTCGTAATTCCCCCAAAGCCTTGACTTTAATGACAATTGCCCATCTGTGTTCACTGTCAAACTATTCCTAATAGTTAAGATACGGAAACAGCCTAGATGCCTCACGATAGATGGGTGGATCAAAACACCACAGTAACCTATACAAAATAGAATTTTACGCAGCCATTAGAAAGAATAAAATAATGTCATGTGAGATAAACAGTGCATTCTCCCTGTGATATATGGAAATTAGATCTAAAATATACTATGATTTGATAAATTATACAAGATTCTAGATACTTACACACAGCAAGAACAAAAGAGGATACTCATAGGAGAGAAACATAAGCACTGAATGCCTAAGTGCCTCTTCATACTTTTAGAAGATAATATACATATAGAGACTAACTCCACACTGAGAAACAAGAGATCTCATTTGCCTGCCTGCCTGCCTGCCTTCCTTCTTTCCTTCTTTCCTTCCTTCCTTCCTTCCTTCTTTCTTTTCTCTTTCCTTCCCTCCTTCCTATGACCCCCCCTTCCTCTCTTCTTTTTTCTTTCTTTGGTTCTATCTTTTTAACCTTAGATATGGTGTATTCAACTGTGTACATCTTAGGAATTGTTGGGGGAGTGGAGCTCACTGGATACTGATGAAAGTGAGCTACATAGTTAATGGGTGGACATGGGCTATAGAGGCTAGGAGAGAATGAAGGAACAGAAGACACATTTCAAGAAGAAATATCCTCATTACTTGATTCATGTGACTATATTTCTTCAATACATTGCCTCAATAATAACCATAAAGTATATTAGTGATGAAAATTTTAAAAAATAAAAATTGTTTTGGGTAAAAGATGAGTTATATTTTTAGAAGTAGTTTGGATTGGAGAAATTAGTAAAAAAAATCATGCATGTGTTTTTCACAATTTTATTTTCTAAAGCAGTTCAATACAGTTTCTAAAGCAGTTCTAAACAGTTTAATACTGTTAACATACTGAAAAAATATCACTGAAGTGAGTTATTTTATAAACATGAATTTGCAAACAGTCTTACTTAAATGTCAGTTTGATTGACACTATCAGTTGAGAATGAGTGATTATAAACTAAATTTAAGTAGCAATTGACTTAGTATCAGTTAATATGAATTGATATTCAAAACTGATTTTATTAGCAAGCTGTATGTTTAGATGCAACATACATATATTTAACAATGTATTGGTATGGATAAATAGACATATGCACCTATACTTAAATGCAACTGTCAACGCAGCATTCTATGTAGCATTTTCTTACAAACATAATATGTTGAAAGTTATTATTTATGAAATACAATTTATGGAAATTCAAAAAATAATTATTAAATACTTAGAATTATGCTAGCCAAAATTTATAGTGTTATGTCATTTAGAACCTTCACAGTGGAGCAATCAAATTTAGACAATTAAGTTTAGACTTATATTTCAAAGGATTGAATAGAAGTTCTGTTTGTCTTTAATAAATGATACAGGAACTTATTGCTCAAGATTTGTACCAAAGGAATATTTAAGGGTCTTCCAACACTGTAAATTGAAAATTAATATTTATTTTCTGAGATTTTGAATAAGTGTTTTGTAATTTAAGTTCATTTGTGGAATTTAAAATGCACTTTTATTTCTGAAAATATATCTTAGAGAAATAACAGTGTACAATATCATTCCCATTAGCCTTGTACACATAGTAATGACATATGTCTATTTTCTCTGGTGATCACCTTGACATTTATCAGTATAAGCTGAAATATATTTAATGTGTACTATTAGCTCAGTGGGGATATACACGATTGCTTGTGATATCACCACAATCTTTTAAGAGAAATACTAGGGCAGGACCTATCAAAATCTTGTATTCTGTTCTCTTTGCTTATTCCTTTTCCCTTATTTTCTACTATTCATTCCCTTTCATTCTATTTATTTGTGAGAATATATTTAAAATGAAGTTTTGCTTCTTAATAATGTCATTTACCACACCATTCTGTTAGCTATAAGCACTGAACTATAAAGTGGGTTTCTAGAACTCTTTTATCTAGCATAACTTAAACATTATATCCATTGAGGAATAGCTATCAGTTTCCTCACTGCCCACCCCTGGAAGCTGCTATTAATTTTTTTGTTTCTATAAGTTTGGCTATCATACATACTTCAGATAAGAGGAATCATGCAGAGTTTGTGTTATGACTTGGCTATTTCTCATCATATAATGTCCTCTAAGTTTATCTACATTCTTACACATGGCAGGCTATTCTGCTTTGTAAATGTTGAATAATATTTCAGTCAAAGTTATATATTTTGTGTATATACCAATATATAAATTCATCCCTTATTCTATCCATGAATTTTGGCTATTGTAAATAATGTCATGATGAATACAGAAAAGCAACTATCTCTTTATAATTGTAGTTTCAGTTCTTTTGGGTAGCAATGCAGAAATGTAATTTCTAGATCAAATAGTAAGTAATGTTATTTTAACTTTTTGAGAAGTATTGGTAATGTTTTTCATAACTATTTCACATTCTGAATAACACAGGAGAAGGTTATAATTTTTTCATACCTTTTCCAAAAGTTATTTCTCTCCCCCTTTCTTCGCCCCTGATGCCCTTGGAAAAATGTGTGAGGTGGCATTTTTGTTTGTTTGTTTTTGTTTCATTTTGTTTTGGAAACGTAGTATTGTGGTATTGTTGTCATACCCATAGGCTGGCTTTGAATCAACAATACTTCTGCTCAGCCTGACAATTGATGTAATTATAGGAAAAAAAATCAAATCACATTAAGATTCCACTTCACTCTAGTTAAAATGGCCATTATCAAGAAAATTAATAATAACAGATGCTGGTAGAGATGTGGCCAAAGGGAACACTACGAGACTATTACTGGGAATGTAAACTTGTTCAACCACTCTGGAAAGCAGTATGGAAGTTCCTCAAAAGAATTATAGAACTCCTTTGTGACCCAGCAATCTAACTTTTTGGCATTTACCCAAATGACCATAGACCAGCCTACACTAAAGCCTCCAGCACAGCCATGTTCATTGCAGCTAAGTTACGGAATTAATCCAGATGCACCTCAGTAAATGAATGGTATATTTGAAGATGTGTTATATTTGCACAATGAAATTCTATGTTTCCATCAGAAATAATGACATTGCTTCATTCATAAGGAAATAAAAAGACATGGAAAAATCTTATTGAGCAAAATAAGACAGACACAAAGACACTTAGGCTACACTGTCTCCCTCAGTTGTAATAACTAGAATATGTCTAGTTTAATGTGCATATGACTATATAAAATGATGGCTATTGAAATGAACTCCAAGAAAAGGAGAGAAGATGTTTCTAGTTTTCTGTTTGTAGCTATTTCTTTTTTCTTTCCATTATTTTCCTTCTTCGCTTTATTCCTTCTGGTTACTGATTTTTAATTTTGTACCCTTTGTCTTGTATTAAACTTTTGTCTGATTTGGGGAAGGGAAAGGGAATCACACAAATGGTGGGATTGTGGATGAACCAAAGAAACAGTGTTATTCACTCTACATTATGTTGAAAATGAACTGTACAACTTGGACCAGGCAAGAATGTTGGGGGATGGGAGGAGGGATAGGAGAAAATGAGGAAGAGGGTAACACTGTTCAAGAAGAAATTTACTAATTTCCTTATTTTTGTAAATGTAACCCCTCTGTTCATCATGTATAAAAGAAAATGAAGACTGATATAATTGCTGTTTTATTTTCTACCTCCAGTGTTCTTTTTGACCTTCTGTTTTATTATCTAGACTTTCAAATAAAGTTTTATTTTGGTCAATTGTGCCCTTTAAAAAAAAAACAACAAGCAATTATACAAGCTCTGTCATACCCAGAGCTTGAAGATGATTTCTCATTTTACTTTTGATCATCATTATCCTTGGAGATAATGCTCTTAAGTATGTCTTAATAATCCTATCGATCATATTCATTTCTTTTAAAAATGGATGCAGAATTCATTTTGAAGTGTGTTTGTGTATGTATGTGTGTGCGTGTGCATGGGTATGTACAAGTATAGGTCGTGAAGCTTAAACTCAGGACCTGGAAGCTATCTCTGAGATTAAATATTTTGATAGCAAAGCTAGTGATAGAACTTCTTAATGCTAAAACTTCTGTTAGTTCAAGCCATGTCTTGTTTTTCTTTTTCTTTTGCATAATTAGGGATAATTTTTTCATGGACTTTCTTGCCCAAGCTGGTTTGAACCATTATTCTAAGATATCAACTGCTGAGTAACTAAAAATAGATTCATTAACTATATGTACCTAGCTGTTTGAAATTTTCAAAATGCATTATTCATGTATTTATTTGTAATGATGAGTTGCAAGAACTCCCTACATATGTTAGAAATATATCTTTGTAAGATATATTGATTGAAAACATTTTTCTATTTTCTGTTTGACTTTTCATGTAATTGATTATTTTATTTAACCTGTAGAACTGTTTGGCTTGTTGTATTCTTTCTTCCTTTTGTCTTAATTACATAAATATTTGGAAGACTCTTTGCATGTTAATCTTTAAATATTAATGTAACAAATTCCACCAATTCAAAATTTCTATAACCATTTTATGCAAAACACCTCAGCACTCCATCTAAAATTGTTCAGATATTGAACACGAAAGTTAATTTTATGTTTTAACTCTAAAAAAGTACAGAAGATCCATAAATACTTCCCTAATTAGATAAATTATATGTTGCAAACATTCTGTAGATAATTGACCTATGAATTACATAGGTATTTTTATCTTTAGCCATTTATTTTCTGAAAATAAACTTACAAATGAGCTAACTCAATGTACTTAAAATGTATAAAATTTCTCATTGCTTTCTTTTTAACTGAATGATATAATTTTCCCTTAGCATTTACTTGCTATGAAAAACAATATCTCTTATCTTCACTTCTTAAAAAAATATGAAGCTAAACTAGAAATAGAATTTCTTGTCATGAAATAAACACATTTGCAAAATTAAATTAGGGTTATTTCTCTTCTCTTATTTTCCCTTATGGTTAATCTCATGTTGTTACTGTATCTGAATTTGTTACTTTGTATATTGTACATATTGTACATATTGGTTTCTTTGAAATAGGGAAGGAAAGGGCGGAAACAAGATGATTGGAAGTGTGAAACTGGACAAAACATGAGAAAGTGTATCAATGTGCAAGAAGTAAAGTACTTACTACTGACAAATGTAACTGTAACCCCTCTATACATTATCCCAAGAATAAAATTTTAAAAAAATAAACAAAAAACTGCTGAATTAATTGGATATGATTCATGGCAAGTTATCAATATATAGGCTTTAAATTTTTACCTTGAAAGATTATTGTTTTTATTTTGATTGGTGAAGCCACCATTTTAAACCATTTAAAATCCTTAGATATATTTTTAAATTCCACTAAGGTTTGGATTTACTAAATACATCTTATTGTAATTGAAATACGAATTTAAATTTGGACTTCAGTTCCTTATTGTCAAGTATGCCAAGTGCAGACAAAATGATAATCATTCAGCCATTTATAGCACTTTATTTCCATGTTAATTGATTCTTATAACATTTTGTTCAATTCCCATTATGTAGTGGTCAATATGCCAAGCACTGTAGAACACATTTGTGCTAGCTTATCAATGTTTTCAATTCATTTAACAATGAATAACTATGTTTTTTCAATTTAACATAGCTAATTGATTTAGTGATATAACTAAGGCATTATGTCCACAATGCTTATAAATATTTCTATGTAATATATGATGTTATAATCATTACCAGTAAGTTTATTTTAGACTTTTGTTAGAAATTTCTAGGGAATATTTGTTTGTTTTCTTTTACATTTTCTGTCTAAAGTTTAACTTAAGCTGGGTAACAGGGACTCCTAGATGCTCAGGAAGCTGAGACTTGAAGATCACAGTTTGAAGCCAGGCTGGGCAGAAAAAATTCACAAACAATTATCTCCAATAAACTATCCATAAAATCCAGAAGTAGAAAGGTAGTTTAAGTAGTAGAGAGCTAGATTTGAACACAGAAAGCCTCAGTAAGAATACCCAGGTACTTGGGTTCAAGACAGAGGAATGCCAAAAAAATTAATGAAAATATAAAATGTTGAAGTTCTTAGAATACTGCGAAGATACTAAATTTTGTCTTATTAAGTACTGGTGAATAAAGAATAGCTTTTTGCTCATCTAACAGGGTAACAAGATTTTTGTCACCAAGTAAAATGGCTAAATCATTCCACAAATGGAGAATGATGAATTCTACTTTCAGAGTAATCTTTCATTTCCTTTTCTTAGATATGATGGAACAATATCATAAAGTTTTCTGCAAAACAGAGATATTTGATATCTGTGCTTTTACTTAGAATCAGCAGCCTGTGTTGATCAAACTTTTGTAATGTGAGAATAGTAACTAAGAAACTCAATATTAAAATTTAGCAAAGGTAAATTTCATTTTATTCTTGTGGCTATCAGCAACTATATGGGAGAGAAGAATGACTGAATAACTGAACAGGGTTATAACAGATGACATGGAGACTGTCTGTCTGTGATTTGTTTTTTGCCAGTCCTGGGCTTGAGCTCAGGGTCTGAGCACTGTCCTTGGGCTTTCTCAAGGCTAGTGCTCTACCACTTGAGCCTCAGTACCACTTCCGGCTTTTTTCTATTTGCATAGTACCAAGGAATAGAACCCGAGTCTTCATGCATGCTAGGCAAGCACTCTACCACTAGGCTAAACTCCCGGCTCTGTCTGTGATTATTTCTAATATTATAATTTTAGTATCTTTAAGGAGTTGTACCAAAGAGATTGTTTATAAGTTCAATGCATCTTAATCAATGTTACCTCTTTCATCATTCTCCCTCATCTCTTTCAACCCCACTCATCCCTTGAAGTTTTCTGCTTCCATTTTCAGAGATACATATTGACTGGAAGGACTGTTTTTTTTTTTTTTGTTGTTGTTGTTGTTGTTTTTTGCCAGTCCTGGTTTTCAGCTCAAGGCCTAAGCACTGTCCTTGGACTTTCTCAAGGCTAGAGCTTGACCACTTGAGCCTCAGTACCACTTCTGGCTTTTTTCTATGTATGTGGTACCAAGGAATTGAACCCAGGTCTTCATGCATACTAGGCAAGCATTTGATCACTAGGCCAAACTCCAGGCCTATGTTTTTGTTTTTGTTTTAAACAGGAGAATCTTCTGTTCCAGGCACCCTGCCCTCTTGAATATAGCCTTTTGCAGATGCACCCCTTGCACAGTATTCCATTTTTCTTAGGGAAGCAGATTCCTGCTCATTGGGCATGCTATGTGTTCTCTGTGACTGAAAAGTTAAACAGATTTCAATAATAGTGCTTCTGTGAACTCACATGAGCGGTTGCTTCCTGTAGTTAACCGTAAATTACTACCAAACAGCATAACTCTCCCAGTGGCCACCATGATTATGTGGTGGTTAGTCATGTCATTCCTTATGAACTAATGTGAGAGGCTTTAGACTTGCCTGCTAAGTTCTCAGGCAACCACTATTGTGCAAGTTTAAAAAAGTTTTTGCTTAGAAAAATTTGTCCTTTGTGGGACTGGGGAATGCTAAGCGGCCCACATCGCAAAATTGTTTCTAAATCAAAATATTTTTGGGTGGTAATTACCACTTTCTTTGGGTTGTTATTGTTAATTTTTTTTCACTTTAAAGCTTTCTTCATGGATGGATGCCAGAGGAGGGGAAAGAAATTTTTGCCTTCTTCAAAGCACATTATAATACAAATTTCATGATCTGACATAATATTCTTGAGACTTTTTTTTTCTAGTCCTGTGCTTAGACTAAGGGCCTTATCATTGTCCTTGGGGTTTTCCTCAAGGGTAGAGCTCCACCACTTGAGCCACAGAACCACTAGGCAAACACTCTTACCACTAGGCCAAACTCCTGGCCCTGTCATAACGTTCTTGTCAAAGTGAAAGACTTGTTTTCTCTCAACTAGATTACAGTTTCATACTATGTGGATTTGTTTTTCATGTTTTTTTCTCTCCCTGCAATGCCTTTCAATTTCACGCATGTACAAAGCATTTAAGATTCGTAAGGTCTATAGAAATGTTGTATTATCCTAGATACCCATTATTTCATCTATCTTGTATTTTTTTTTCTGGACTTTATCCATCATTGGGGAATGACATATGGACATCTATCCCTCTCTCACCTAGATCATACACTGGCTGTCATTGATTGTCCATGCAATACTACAACCTACAAAGTGGTTCACACAATGTTATAATGATATAAGGTAGAAATAAATATGATGAATTCAGAGACAAAAAATAAAAATGTGTAAATGAGATGTAGAGAGTATGAGAAAAGTAAAAGAGAAAGGAGGGAAAAGAAATACATTAAAGGAATATATCACCAGGACATGTGTCTAAAAAGCAAGTTAAAGATTGTTTGGAAAAGTTCAACATTGTGAAAAACATTTAAGCTGATGGGAAGTGAAAAAGAGCTGGGGCGAGATACACTCTTTCTTTTGCCTGCTTCTTCCTGTTCAGGGATCATAGATGTTGTCTAGCAATTCTAGTAATTATGTAGTTTCAGGTTCACTTGTATTAGAATAGTCATGAAATTTTTTCTCAGTATTTCTAGCAAACTTTGAGATTAATTGAAACAAAATAGGGGCAAGTTTTATTTTAATGAGTGGCATTCTCATTGAGCTTCAGTTCAAATCTGCCATTAAAACTAGAGAAAGATCATTAGTCTTAGTTCATTAATGAGAATATTCTTTCTTCATAGTAAGAAAACAGCCAGAATAGGGAGCTATCAGCACAAAACTATTTGTACCTGTCAGAAAAGATTCTCAGTCAGCATTTACTCCCAGCCTGGGACACGGCATGTTTTTCCCCTAATAATACATTTGTAGTGATTCTTGTCTTTATCCTCTTCTGGCTTTGTTTAATCATAGGGACATATACTTTTGATAGGCTATAAACATATTGACTGTGACTCCAGGCATAAGAATTATGGGCATCATCTTCTACGGTAAAGGCAATATACCTCTGAAATGTCAATCTTTCCGTGTTGTCACCACCTGCCCCACCTAGTTTCTTGTTGGATTTTGTCCATCTACTTGATATTCAATTTTGTACTCTCTCACATTCTACAGAACCAGTCCTTCTTTTGACTTATGTATAAGAATCATTCTGAAGAATTTCTCATCTTAATGACAAGGAAACCAACAAAAAATTTCCCTACTACTACTTCTGGAAAGCAGTACAGATTGTTGATTAATAGGACAGAACTTGGATCCCTAAGGGACCAAATATTTTTGTTGTTGTTCAATACACATTTTTTTCCTGTTACATTTAGTATCAAATTCAAACTTCCTGCCATCTCATGTAGCATTACTTATCTGGTACCTACAAAATTTCCTGCCTTAGGTTTTTAATCACCATTACATTATCTCTTAGCTACATCTCTGTGTATATGAAAATGGACTCTAAGAGAGAAAAAAAAGAACGAAAATATGAGGCTCGATTAGGTGATTTTTGATGGAACACAGGTAAAACATCATGAACTTCTACTTAAGGCTGACACAGACATTGGATGTCAGTGGAAAATTAATATGGCACTGGATATGGACTACATAAGGGAACACTTGCCATATTTCTCATTTGAATCGGTGGAAAATTCTGTCATTATGTCTGAGATGGATGAGGAAACAAGGTCCCTGTGTCCATCCTTCCTTCCTCATTCAGTAATTGCCAAAGCTATCAAACTGAGTTTTGTAGGTCATGTTAGTCCCAGCATTAAAATCCCAAAGGCAAATCAGTATTTATAGGATTTAATATATATATATATTTAAATCATTTCATTACAACTCATATTTAATACTTTTTATTGCCCACTAGTATACCTTTGTGTGTGTGTGTGTGTGTGTGTGTGTGTTTCAGTGATAATCATCTTTTAATTAATTAGTTTTCTAAACTCTTGCCTGTTCTGCAAGCTTATAACTACTTTTTGTGAGCAGTTTGCCAACTTACATATTCCGTTCCTTACTATTTCATACAACGTTACCATCATACATTTGCTAAATTATCAGACAGATAATTTAACACATGCATAATTAGGTTTAGTCCAAATTTTCCAAGGATCTTTGACAATGTGTCCTTTAAAAAAAATCTATTCTGTGCATATGTTTGGCTCACTTTCCTTTTTTTCTCCCAGAGAAATACAGTTTTGAGATCTTTTTAAAGAGTGTCTGATGGTGGATATTTTGTGTGTGTATGTTATTTTTTTAATGGTAGGGTTTGAACGCTGGGCCTGGGAGCTGTCCCTGAACTCTTCCCCTCAAAGCTAGCACTCTACCCCTTAACCCATAGTACCACTTTCATTTTTCTGGTGGTTAATTGGAGATAAGAATCTTAAGGACTTTCATGCCTGGGCTGTCTTTGAAAATCAGTTCTCAGATCTCAGCCTCCTGAGGAGATAGATTTACAGGAATGAGCCTGTAACATATTTTTAACGATAATTTGCTTTTATGAATAATGATTTTGATTTACATTACACTAAACCTACTTTCCCAAACACAACAATACATATCCTAAGAAAATTTGTCCTGTTAATTTTTTTTTTTTTTTTTTTTTTTTGCCAGTCCTGGGCTTGAGCTCAGGGCCTGAGCACTGTCCTTGGACTTTCTCAAGGCTAGAGCTCTACCACTTGAGCCTCAGCACCACTTCCGGCTTTTTTCTATGTATGTGGTACCAAGGAATCAAACCCGGGTCTTCATGCATGCTAGGCAAGCACTTTAACCACTAGGCCAAACTCCCGGTCCCTGTCCTGTTAATTTTTTAAAAATTATATGTTAAGTCTTTGATAATCGTATTTGCCTTCCCGTCAGAGAAATGTAGATAGAGTCGATTTTCTTCGTGTTTTAAAAATGATCTCACAGACAACATTTTCCTTTGTTTTCTTTTATCTTTTGCTTATTGTAATGTATTTATATTAGTTTTAATTATTATGTAGTTGTATAAAGCTATTGCAATGTCATATCAGGGCAGAAGTACAATGTTTCTTGACCAGTGCTACCCCTTCTTTTATTCTCTCCCATTGTTTTCCTCCTATCACTAAGTTCAAGTTATGTAGTTCATTTTTTACATAATGTATATTGCATATGATGAATACATTGGCTCACACTTCCTCTCCCTTCATCCTCATTTTTATTAAAAATATCCTATTGACAAGATTAATTAATCTTTACAATATATGACTGTTTTTTGCCTCTTCTTTATGAAGGACCAGAAAATACAATCACAAATCTGTCTACTTCTGAGATAAATATCAGCCTGTTAAATGGAATAGTAGAAATAGTAAGAAGTTGATCATGTTTATAAAGTATGTCTATACTCGTGACAATTACTAACACAAAAGAAAAAAAAATCCTACCTATCAATAAGGCCATTGGACGAATCCACAGTCAAGTTCTGAAGTATTTTTTGAGATCTGATCTTATTTTTACAACAATTACACTAGCACTAATCAGTATGCAATTATGGCTGCTACATGTTAAGAAGGTCTTGAATGGACTTCCTCATTTCACTAATGTCAGCTAATAAGATCCTTTACATTCTCAGGGAAGTAAAGGTCTTCCTCTCTACCAGAAGCTGCCTAATTATGTAAGGAAAAGTGATTAACTGGTTATCATGAATAAATTATTCTCGAAGGAGTGCACAAATTCAGACATTCCTAATTAGTAAAAAATTTTCCTGGGACATCTAGAAAAATCTTCTGCTTTTATTAGCAATGATTAAGAGAATAAGAACTAATTTTTGGCAGCTCCATACAAAATTATTAGAATCACTCTGAGGACACAGATTAAGGCATTTTTAAATTAAGCAATGTTGTTTTAAAATTAATAATCAGTGACTATAAGAGCAATGTCTTTATACATAAAATTTATTTTGATAATTTTATTTATATATTATCTTTGATCTTTGTATAAAAGTTTTTAAATTCAACATGTCAGTCTTTGAGTAGAATTTTTATATTGATTTTTATGATTTTTTCAACATCACTAATACATTCATTGTGTTCATTTGGCTTGCAAGATTCTATGCATTTTACACGATGAATTAAATTTAATTCTTTATTACAGCTCAAAGTGGTCATTGTTATCATTGCTTACAATTTAATGGTGATGTACAATGCAAATTTTATTTTGTCTGGTCCTATATAAGCTGGAAATTTTCTAGATCATTTATTTTTTAATGCCCATTTTTCATTAATATTTTATACAATTGATGAACTTTCATTCATATGAATATATAAATGTACATTTTAATTTTATCAAATCCATAGTGAGTCATTATGGAAAAATATAAAAGAATAAAAATGTTCTGATAATTTTCAATATGTCATGAATATAAGGGAAATCTTTTCATCATAGGTTTGTAGTAGTTGCTCTTTGCTTTTAGTATGAGCTTTTCAGCTTGAAAAGGAGTGTAGAAATTTCAGCATATATATTTTACATTTATACATGCTTTATGTTTGAAGCAAGAACAGGCTATATGCTTTATATTTCTGTATGGTTTATGATGCTTTAATTAGATACATTGCTTTTACTTTAGAAAACATCATAAACAGGGCATAATTTAGAAGAAAGATTACAAAGTCTTAAAAAATATAATTTATAGAAGAGAAATGATGACATACCGGAGAAATATGTGATCTACCTTATTATCATATGAAACTTTATGTGAAAATAAGTTGATTTAATTCTGATCATGTTGGAAGAGAAAATACTTTGAATTCCTTGTTTCTTTCATCCAACAGACATTTGAATGTGACCTTTGTCATGAATGGAATATATCTTTCAGTGAAAACATGTCTATGATATTTATATACACTTCTAAATTTTGAAGTATTACCAGAATCATTAATATGTTTTCACAAAAACAAGCTTTCCTATCAAGAACATATGTACAAATAGTATTTTCTATTCTATTTAAAGTTTGTCATGACTTCATAAGGACATCAAATATTAAAAAAGGAATGATGTGAATAACATAAAACAGCAAAAACTCCATGAAGATAAATAGGCAGAGTATAATGCATGCATTTGAGCTTTTGATGGTTATTAATAACTTGGAAGAATATAGTTGATAACCAGAAGCAAAAATGTGTATGTCACGCTAACTGGATATCTATTAGAAAGGATTAGAGAACATGTTTGAAACTATAACACGGTAAGGGAAAAGCAGTAGATAGCTGACATTTTATCTAAGAAGAAATCAAAACTAAGGCCAGCCCTCTAGTATTTTATCTTTTCAATCAAGAAAAATCCCCCAAATCCTTACAGGATTCATTGCCACACTTTATAAATTATAGACCTCAAACATGCTCTCTTGCCTGATCTTCCCACGATACTTCTACCACCGATACACATCACAGACTCCTTATCTATTTTTGCCTCTGCCGTGGCCCTCACAAGAAACTTGAGCTGTCTGTATTTTCTTCCCTTGATATTGATGAACTATTTAATTTTATGAGGAACTTCCATGGCCATCTTTAAGAAAATGTCATCTGATCCTCTGCCTAAGAATGTGATCATATAGATAATTACCATCTAAAATTGTTTTTGCTGTGTTTGTAGGACTTAGTATTTAGTACAGTGCTGTCCCATGTTTGATAATACATAAGTGACCTATACCTGTATTGTATACTTTACCGCCTGTGTTTTGTAAATAATAATTTATTGAGTCACAGTTTGTGATTATCTTAAATAATTCTATAAATTACCTGTTATGTATGTGTACATATGCATGTGCATTCTTTATATAATTGAAAATAAGCCATTATAGGATAATACAATATGTACTCCATATATTAAAATAAATGTATTCAGACTACCCATTTATTGCCTATATAATATTCTGTAGAGCTGAGGTATACTTGTACACGTATGTGTATGGAATAACTTCATGAAGCTCATCATTCAGTGTGGAGAATTGCTAGTGCCATACACTGGAAAAACTCTAGGGCAATGGACACACATATGTGAGTTTTAGTCCTGGTTTCTCCAGCTACAGGCTGTGCAAAAGATGAGGAAAAGAATTCACTATAGTTGGAAAGAGACCCATGAAGAAAATCACACTGGTAATGAAAGATTAGCCATTATTCAAGAAATGCCACATTTCCCAGAGGTACACATCCTTAAATAGGAAGTAAAGGAGTATTTAGATGAAGCTAAAACTGTAGTTGAACACTGGAGGATTTAATTTTAGTTCTTTTCATTAAAGCATTCTTTACAGTGCTCAGATATTAAGCATTTGGCTTGCCTTTGCTTGGGTTTCCTCTGTCCTAGAGCCTCTTACTATTTGGACTAATGAGATTTTCATTGCAGGAAATTTACAGCTTCACTTATGTATACCAAATATTGAACTCTCTAGAACTAGTAAGTTGATAAAGTTCCTGTGCAGTCAGGAACTTGGCTTGGATGTACTTATCTGAAGAACTGAGTAAAGTGACAAAGTCACTGCATGGGTGTGGCTGTATGTCAGAATACTTTACAAACATGGGCTGTGGCCCAGGGACTACCATTTACTCTACCATGGCTTAAATAATTGTCCAGTGTTAATATTAACATTGTTTGAGTAATAGGATTAAAATTATTTATTTTTGTAGGTAATGAGATTTGAACTCTGTGCCTGGCTCTGTCCTTGAGGTCTCAGCTCAAGGCTACTGCCCTACCACTAGGCCTGGGCATTATCCCTGAGCTCTGTAGGTTAAGGCTACTGCCCTACCCCTTGAGGCAAGCCCCACTTCCAATTCTGTAGCGATTAATTGAAGGTAAGAGTCTCACTTTATTTAATACCTGTACAGGCTTTAAAACATGATCCTCTTAACTCAGCTTCCTGAGTACCTAGGATTACAGGCATGAGCCACTGTGCCTGGGTCAGATTAATATTAATTTTTGAGTTGAGTAACTTAATGAGTGTTTGAAATTGTATTTAAACCTTAAATAAATCCTGTGACCTAAAATCAACTACTATATTTAATCTCATGCATACAACTGAGAAAAAAGACTGAAAAAATATTTATTATTACAGAGTTTCCTCAGAAGCAGTTACAATGGGCTTTTTCACCTGAGTAACATTCCCCATCCCACAATCCTTCCAAGATTCTTGAAAATTCCACCTTATACATGCATTCAGTGACGAGATTTAACAGTTAAAATATAGCAGTGACTACGTACTTCTATTCTCACAACTAGAAACTGTAAAATGAATTTGTTTTTTATACTCCAAGTCACAGAAATTTCTTTAAATTTTAATATTTACCCACAGCCAGAATGCACATATCCAACTAATTGACACCAATTTCATTATTTAGAAATACTTAGCATACATAAATATATAAAACTTAATATACCTATGGGATACCTTATTGTATTTTTTTATAATCAAAATAAATTTTCAGGAAAATTAACACTATAATGATTAAGCTTACTCTTTTCAACCAAAAGCAACAGAGTTGTTATTTAACTTCAGTCCAAACACAGAAGTTATGTGTGTACATAATTACCTTGGGGCATCTCTGGTTTATAAAATATCAGAAGATCCCATCACATTTAGAAATCATACTGAGTTGGCAAGCCAGGTTACTCAGCAAACACAGGTTTGTTTAGCATCCACGAGTAGTTTCTTTTGTCAATAATGATTTGAGGAAAGCAAAACAGACAGCCAGTTTTTTTTTTTTTTTTGCAATGGGAGTTCATGGAAATGAACTTAGTGACAGATGTAAAAGACCTGTAAACGTTATGACTTTATCTTTCAAACAATGGCTACACTTCACTTTATTCCTACTATAATTCATAAGTGGCTGAATTAATTAAAATCTGTGGCCGAGCTGATTTGGCCAATATAAATATTTCTCTAGGAAAATACAGTATATACCTTTCCCAAACTAAAATGTATCTAATTAAGTTCTAGTTACTGGTTATTAAAGTGTACATGGAGCTAAAATTACTTTTTGTCTATTTCAAGGGTGCATTTTATGTCATATGTTTTCAGTCAGGCTCCTCTACTCAAAAATTGAATACATAGCAAACAAACAGTCATCTCTATTTATCCATGGGTGTTATTTGCCAAGATGACCAATGGATATCAGCAATCAGATAAAGTTCTAATCCCTATTCAGTATGTGCTACAGGTTTCCTCTAGCCAATAAGGTTAAATTATAAATTAAGTACAGGAGGATGTTTGAGACAGTAAGTAATAATAAAATAAAATAATTTTAATATTATACAATAATAAAAATTGCATAAATGAGGTTTCTCTTGATATCTACTACACTATACTCACCTTTTTTCCATAGTATTTTTCCTAGTATGGTGATCAGCAGAACGAATGCCATAGACATTGTGACATAATTTTTTCTATTACATAAAGGTTACTTAAACCCAAGCTCTATCTTGCCAGGAGAGATGACAAATAGCTCAATTGACCATAAATGAAAAAAAATGAATAGTATACAAATAATGAATTCTCTGGACATATAGGTAATGGAGATTCTGTAAGGGCCAGTATGAAATGGAGGAGGGTAATGGGTACCAAGACATGTGAAAGAGTATCAATGTATGTGAATTAATGCACCTTCTATCTGGCAAATATCATGTAACCCTTTTATTAATTACAATAAAAATATAAAAAAAGAAATGGTTTCTAGACGTGTATTTTAATAACAGACTGGTGTGCAATTCAAAATTTCATTTTGAATGTTCATTTTTAGACCTTCCCATTTAATGTTTTTGGATGTCTATTGATTATTAAATATGTGGAAACTGTGGATAAGGCAATTCAACTCAGTATCTAAAACACACACACACACACACACACACACACACACACACACACACACACACCTCAACGCAGGAATAAAAGTACAAATCTTTGAAATGAATCTTTAGAAAGAATGCTTCACTACACATTTCATACACATAGATTTTCCCTATTTCTTACACTGTTAACCTGGATGCTGCCATTCAAACAGACACACAGAACATAATCAATAACATTTCAGAATTTTGTACATGATATGCATAGCTTTCCAGTTTAAATCTGTGAATTTCTCCTAGAAATATAAAAAGAGCTCTTCATTATTTAAAAGTTTGTGATCAAACTTTCTAATAACTTAAAAAACTTAATTGTGCTTTATTATTATTAAACAGAAAATGGTATTTACTGAATTGTTCTTTAATAAAATCTACAGTTCTCAGTGGTGTTACATGTTCTGATTGCTTGATTGCCAAATGAACTCTTCTTGATCAATATTTTAATGGTAACAAATGAGCACAGTGGCAATTGCACAAAAGTTTGATTTTTCTCTGCATGACAGCATTAATTTCAGCCACCCTTTATAGTGAATAGAACACTACTTTTAATTTGTTTGGCATTCTTTATAGTTACATTAGTCACAATAAAATAATGTAATATTACTATGGGTATACTATGTAATGCTATTTGATTGCTATTGTAATTTTCAGCATATAGTGATTATGTAAAACTATGTTTTAAGCTTTACTTATGTAAAACTTCATGAACTTTCCTCAATGTGAACATCTGACCATCAATTCATGATGACAATAAGTGTATGTGGGAATGGGAAAAAAGAATATCTTCTATGAGAATATAACTTTAAATTTTAAAGAAGATTAGTTGTACATATTGGTTTTAGTAAGAAAGGACATCATTGTTGAAAACATGTTAGGACAGTTTCCCCAATAAGATGATTTAAAGCAAGATATCTATGTACAGACCATCAATTTATGTAAGGTGTTAGCTATGGTTTTGGTAAAAAAAAAAAACCTTTGCAAATTAGACATTTTTGTGTTCATAACAAGAATAAAGGAAACACCTGTACTATTTTATTTTATGTTGAATTATTAAATATCATTTCTGGATGTAATAAATGCTCCTAAATGCAATATGAAAATAACAAAGTAAAGTAGATGAAATCTATGAACTCTTTTTGTTATTTATGATAATTTTACAGATGATTTTCTAAGACTATATAATAGGTAAGTTTTAGTCCCTTCCAATTTTTTCCTTATTACTATAAAGTGAAATTTTTCCAAAAATGACTGCATGCAGTCAGAACGCATTAAGAAAGCCACATGTTGCATTTTTTCATAAGTCTCTCTTAATGCTCCCTATGCCTGTCAACTCACTGTTAGCATCAAGGAGCTAATGTAAGTGGTGTATTGTGTGTGTGTTGGTGTGTGTGTGCACATGCGTATGTGTTGTGTGCTTTTTTTTATCCATTTGATTCTGTTTCTATCTCTTCCAATTAATCAAAGAAATGGTTAATCTTCTAAGTGCCTTGTTTAAAGCTTCTTGTTGTGTAAATCTAAGTAATGTCATTTAAAACTGAGGAGGAGTATTGTCTAAGGAAAGCAAAATATCCCCTTGAAATGGACAGACATTCCTGTTTGCTGACAGGCTGGATTTAAATTGGCTTGTTTGGCATAGACTTCCTCGACAGAACTCTCTCCTGTGCTAGCTGCCTCTGCTGACAGGACTTCCTTGCATGTGTATGCCATTAAACCTCCACACAAAATTTTAGAGGAGTTACCGTTTTGCACATACAGGGATATTTATTTGTGAACAAACTTGTGAATTTTGTTTTTCTGTGATTCAGTCTAAACATTGTATACTACAAAGAAAGTAATAAAACTTAGTGCATCTGTTGGAACAAATTATGGATATACTACAAAACACCACTGGTGAATTTGGAAAAAAGGAATAGAATTCTTTTTTTTCTTTCAATGGCAAAGCTTGAGCTCAGAATCTGATACCTGTCTCTGAGCTTTTCTGCTCAAGGCTATTGCTCTACCACTTGTACCACATCTCCATTTTCAGCACCTGTTGGTAGTTAATTGGAGATAAGAGTCTCATGGGCTTTCCTACCCACACTGGCATCAAACCATGAACCTTAGATCTCAGTCTCTAGAGTATTCAGGTTAACAGGCATGTGTCACCTGCATCCACCAAGGAGAATTCATTTTTATTGTTATTTTCAGAATTAAATTATGTAGAATGTGAATTATTTCTAGTTCTCACACATAATCCAGTCTACAATTCTGTCTTCCATAGTCATTTCAAATCATTGTGGAAATAAAGCAATTCTTATATTAGATTGAAGAGTAAAATATGAAAAATTTGATGAAGATACATTTTAGAAACTGGATGAAAGATTAGCAGTAACAAATTATTTGCCTTGAGGGATTATTTACTCAAACAGGAAAAACACAGTTATTCTGGTTGTGACATCATACCAGATTTTTTGAGTTATTAAGACACTCAGAAGTAATTGTTATCCTAGGCCTCTGTAGAACTATCATGAAATAGGTTGGGATTTTTATATTCAGTTATTGAAAGGTAACCTATAATTTGCATAGTTCAATGCCTGAAAGAAAGCCAATATTAAACTAACATACATTAGTTTCCTTTAAAGTATGATGGTGATGCTGCTGCTGCTGATAATGCTGCAAGATTCTTAAGAATTATAGTTATATTTAATCTCTTATATATGCATAATATGAACATTCAGATATGAAAATATGGCCACACACTTAGATGTATAAATGTATGCATCATTACATTGTCATTGAATGTAATTGTCTCTATTTTCTCAGATTAGAGATTTCTTGATGTTTCAAAGTAATAAATCAAGCAATATATGCAGAAACTAACACATTCAGCCTATTGGGGGATGAGAATAAATAAAATGCAATGTTTTTAAAAGGGGCCGAGCAGATATTTGTAGGAGAAGTCAAAGGGATTTGTGGTTTCAAAGTTTTAAAATGCACTTTACTTGTCTGAAAGTATTGAAGTTGCAGCTGAGTTCATGCATTGTGAGTTACTTCATGGTGATGAAAAACTAATTAGTAAATGCAACCATGGTCAACAAACAAGATTCTGCAGCAGCCTGTGGTATATGTTCTCAGATGCAAGATTCTCACACTGTCTTCAAATGGTTCTATTATAGGAAATAATGTATTATTTCAAACATGAATTTTTCCAAGAAAACAATAAAAATGTTTTTTTTCTTCTCCTCCTCCCCTTTCTCCTTCTCCTCCATTTCTTTTTTTCTCTTTTCTTCAGTAGTGGACTTAATTTTTATATGGATGACATAATGTATTCTGGTGATTCATGAAGCAATTATGATATAGATAATTCTTTTTGAGAAATATGCTTTTATATTGATTCATTTCAAGACACAGGAAATATCAAATGCTTTTAAAACTGTAAGAAGCAAACATTCTCAACAAAAATATTGAGGATTTTAGTCTTCAATTCAAACTGCAAAACTATGATTTGAACAATTTTTTGTCACTACCTTCTCCATGACTATGGCATTTGTATATCTCTTCTCTAATTGAAAGCATTTATATATTATTTGTCAAACATCCTTCTTTTGGCTTCAATAAAAGAAATAATTCAATAAGCTCAAAAACATACTTTGCTTTATTTATGCTCTCATTGTATTGTTTTTAACATTGTGACTGTGGTCAAGTAAAATAAGAAATCTTCAAGGTCATTTACAAATTCGTATTTAAGCAGTGTAGAAAATTCTTGCAGGTTTTTTTGAGTCACTCTAACAAATGTTATTTGATCAAACAATAATGTCATTGGAAAACAAACTGGAATTAGGAGCATTAGTCTCCCTGATTTAAAAGACACTTTATATTTGTTCATAATTCTAGTTAAGGTGGCTCAAAATGTATAAAAATTAGCAATAGTATTAAAGGAGTCTTCTAACTTAGAGTTGTAGATCTATAACAAGTTAACATTTTGACCCAGTTTTGGTTATGTCCTTACTATATTTTTGAAATATGCATATATTTACATTTGCTATAAAATATTCTCTCTTCTTTATTTGTAAGTATTGGAAAGAGCATAAACAATAAAAATCTGGAATTGAATCTATTTTTAATATATACCAGTTAAATTTTTATAGTATTTTTTTTAATTTGAGAGATCATCTTGCTAGATTACTTTCTTATTAACGCCTAACCTATTAATTTATACAATTTGATTACAGTATTTTAAAATCTATTTAAATCATAATTCTAATTTCTAATTTTCATGTCAAAACTACTTACAAATAAATATTTTACATCATAAAAACCCTTTAAAAATTATTAAATGAGGTGGGTCTTGATGGTTCTTCTGTAATCCTAGCTAATCAGAAGGCTGAGATCTGAGGATGGTGGTGAGAAGCCAAGCTAGTCAAGAAAGTCCCGAATCTCTTATGCCAATTATTCACCAAGAAACATAAGTCAGAAGTGGAGCTGTAACGCAAGTGGTAGAAAGCTAGTCTTGAGTGAAAAGCTCAGCGACAATGTCCAGTCTCTGAATTCAAGCCCAAGCCCCGGGTCTGGCACATGTGCGCTCACACACACACACACACACACACACACACACACACACATTACATGAACATGTATTTTTATCAAAGTTGTTATTTAATCAAAGTTGCCAAGCTCTAATAGTTATGCTTTGTAAAATTAGTGTAATCCCTATGATGTTCATTGTAGAGCTAATGGATTTCAGATAAAACATTAATCTCCTATAGAATCCAAGTGCCTTGAACCTCAGGAGTTTATTGGGTTGTCTCTACAAACAATAAACACTTCCAATCTGCCATGACATTCCAATGACAGCTATTATTTTCTATTCTCAGTTAAAATATGGAGAAATGCAAAGACCCTAAAAAGTATTAGTTATATTTCAATTCCCAGTTGCACAAGTGTTTGCTAGGTAGAAATAAAACCAGCAAGAATGTGCAATTACTTGGTTATGCAACAGTGACCAGAGAATTTTACAAATGTAACTCATCCACTGCTTTATTCGAACCAAATCCACTTTCCTATTATCTCTTATTTAGATAGTAGTGTTTTTCCAACTATAAGTAAAGAACTAGCCCATACAATTTATGCTTTATTGTAATACTTTTCTGGTTTAGTGAATGGATTTACAGAAAGCATTCTGGAAGCTGGTAAAAACTCCAGGCTTTCTCTCTCTCTCTCTCTCTATATATATATATTTTTTTTCTAAGATAACACAAACTGCATGAGTAGTTTGAAACTTTATTTCTACTTTTAAATGACATTATATTAGATACACAGGGAATAAATCAGATGGATAAAATGAATTTCTATTTCAAAAGTAAGAAAAAGATACCCAACCATTTAATTTATTATAGTCTCACTGAAGCATTACTGAATTCTTATATTCATTAAAATTTTAGATTTGATTCAAACTGTGTAGATTAATTTTGACCTTTCTTATGTTCTTCAATTCAATATTAATATTTAATGATCAGATAATGGATGTGATTGAATGCCAAAATAAGCCTTCTCTTCATTTATCTCTCTTGCTTTCCACATATGAGACATTGTTTTATCTACCATGTGCATATATCCTTCATTAGTTCACTGTCAATCTCCTGGTAGGTTTACTTTATTAGTGCCGTCTCATGCCGAAGAATGCATCAGTAAAGATATAGCCTTTTCTCTCTTTTCTCCACTGAATCATCTCTCTTATCCTTTGAATCATTTATTCATTAAAGTTTTCTTTAGTATCTACTAGGTGGTAAGTTCCTATACTGAACTTTAAAGACAAATATGTAACACATGGGCCTGCAAAAGAAGGGAGTTCTGTATTTGCTGGAACAGGGACCTTAGCGTGCAAATGTATCCTGATTTTTACAAGGCTGTCTTTGATTTCATCATCTTTTTCATGGGAAAAGGCACTTTTTCCATAATATTACAGTCAGAAGAATACAAAGCAATAAATATTTTGTGGATTTTTTTGTGTTTTGGCCTTTTTAAATATATTTTTATTGTAATTAATAGAAGGGTTACATTATATTTGCTAGATAGAAGGTGCATTACTTCACAAACATTGCTACCCTTTCTCATGTTTTTGACTCCCATCTTGTTTTCTTCCCTTCCCTATCCTATTTCAAATAAATAAATATTTGCCAGTTTATCCAGATATCTACTTAAGGATCAACCCATCAGAGTGTTTTTCAAAAGTAAACTATCTGACTTAATATTCTCTACCTCATCTACTTCTTTACTGTTACCTTGTTTGATTGACCACATGGCGTATGTTTCTCTCATCATCACCCACACTATAATACAAATTCGATGACAATAAGACATTGTATAATTATGGTTCACAATAGCTAGAACATGTGAAAAACATGTTCAATTAATATTTATTGCATGAATAAATGAGTGATGATGTCCAAAGGTATTATTTTATATATATTTTTGTTAAGAATAAAGCTGAACAAAAACTTGTAGATAGGAGGAACTTTCTTCTGGTTGCTTAAGAAGGTGAAATATTTGTAAGGCACACAAGGATCTTCTGTTAGCACCCACAAAAGTCATTTGCCTCTCAAAGAAATTTATATAGAGTTGGCATTTCTAGTTTCAGTCTCTTTCTGGCTATTTAACTTTCTTCTAAGGATCTATTTATATCTTGCAACCTCACTGAGCACTTGTGTGGTTTTCCTTTAATGAACACTATCTGGATCTTGAGACTTACTTTCTGTCCTCTGGGACTACCTACATGGGTCAGCCCCAGAGTGAGATGGAATTCCCTCTTTCCCCTTTAGCTTCTCCTAGCTTACTCCTCATTGCATAGGGAGCTTTATACACATCATTTCCACATGAACTGCAAACCTTTTCTTTCCAAAGGCATTGCTGATTCTCAGCCTCTGTAAGTTACTTCCCAATGAAAGTTTTTGGTGCGTTTAGGGTGTCTCTGGCTGATTTATTTGACCAGTCTGGAATAAGATGATTGGGGAATTCTTAACTTCTGATTTCTGTACTTGACATTGTGAAGAAACGCTTTATGAAGGATCATGTCTTATCTGTGGGTGTACCCAGCAGCCTTTTATAGGGTACCCGTTGCTCGTACACTGGACTCCCCAATCTTTAGGATACCTTGAATTAATGACTTCTCTTTGAGATAACTTGGCTCACTAAGGTATTATTGCTCCTTCAGTTTATGTGGACTTTTTGTTGAAATAACTGTTCCTTTGCCTACTAAGTGTGTTAAAAAAAAAAGATCCATTGAAAATTCATTTAATTTTTCTAGGGCTTTTTTTTATTTTTTTTCCCAGTCCTGGGCTTGTGCTCAGGGCCTGAGCACTGACCTTGGACTTTCTCAAGTCTAGAGCTCTACCACTTGAGCCGCTGCACCACTTCCGGCTTTTTTCTATGTATGTGATACCCAGGAAAAAGACCCTGGTCTTTGTGCATGCTAGGGAAGCATGCTACCACTAGGCCAAACTCCTGGCCCTTTTCTAGGATTTTTAATAGACTTAAGTGACTTTCTTATTAACTATTTGAGTAACAAAGTGTTTTTAATACTGAAAATGTCATAGATATCTTGAAAGCAGCATTTGGATCTTGGGCTGATAAAATCTGTCTGGTTCATCAGGGAAGGGAAAGGGGGAAAAAAAGATGATGGGAGACAAAGAACAAAGGATGATCCAGTGTAACAACAATAATCACAGGACAATATGTTGGCAGGGTACTCTAAAACTTGGGAAGAGCTGAGGGGAGGGAAAGTGGGAGGCAACCATGGGATAAGATATCAATGTTCAAGAAGAATATAAATGTGACCCCTGTATGCATCACTCTGATAATAAAATAATTAAAAATAGAGAAAAAAGAATAAAGCTGAAATGGAAAAAATCAGTGTACCATTTTCATTTCAGCACATTCACTTTTTAATATGATAAGAAAAGATAATACTATATCAAAAATTGAAATTAGTTTTTCTATTGCAACAAATAAAACCTGGTATAGATTTATTCAAACTTGAAAATATGGACTGACTAGCTCTAAGTTGAATATTGACAACTTTCTATCTTGAGGACAGTATACATATTTTTAAATACCAAGAGCAAATTTAACTCTAGTTCTTAGGAGGAAAAATTTCTAAATTCTGACTAAAATTTTTCATCACAAAATCCTTGCAAAAAGATGTATGGCTAAAATTAACACTTTAAAATAATTTTTATATAAATTATCTATTACATCATTGTTCCTGTGACCATAACTACTCTCTCCTCTCTCATAAAAATATGGATTATAGCATTGACTATTATGTCCATATATTTGTATGATAAGTTGCATTTAAACATGCTTTGCATAGTTAGCAGATGGTACATTTTACAGTTACATTAAAGTTGTGAGTTGTAGTTCTACAATTTGAATACCAATTTTTTATCTCAATTCATTTTGTATTTCTGACCATGTTTGACCTACTCTAAGGAAGCAGTGATTTTATAAGTATATCATCAATGAGCTCTGCCTAATACCTTGCAATATTGAAGTTAAAGCCAAATAAGCTGATACATCAAATTAGCTCATAGATGATATGAAACAAATCAGCAAAAACTGCAGTTTGTATTTAGTCTTAATTTTATATTTTAAACTGATAGGTGTTATACAGAGGCAAAAGTTATTCTTGTTGGTGACCTTTAAATCTGTGCTTAATGTTTTATTTTTATTTTTCATTGTCAGGGTAATGTATAGAAGGGTTACAGTTACATTTGCCTGGTAGAAGGTGCATTACTTCTCACATTGATACCCCTTCTAATGTTTTTGTCCCCATTTCCCTCCCCCAACCATCTTATTTTCCCCCTTTCCCTTTCCTATTTCAAATAAACAAATAAACATATACACAATATACCAAGTAACGAAGTCAGATACAGTAACAATATGAGATTAACCAAAAGGCAACAAAAGAGAAGATAAATAACATAGTACATTAAGAACAACAATCACACAAGATAAAGCTCTTGTTTGGATATTAATTCTTATTATGATATGCTCTGCTTACATTCATTCTAGTGTGAACTTTCTCAAGTTTGCATTATACTTTTTCAATTAAAAAATTAGATATTTATCTTGTATTTGATTTTGATTTTGAACCATAGATTCTCCTTCCTTTATTTTAAGGACATTTGCTTGTTAGTATTTTTGTTTGGTATTTCACGAAACAGTTTATAATATGTAATGCTTCTTGGCCAGTTACAATTTTGACATTCTATCCCCTTCCTCTCAACTGTTTGTTTGTGAAATAATATATATCTATTGGCTGTACTTTTTAATATTTTGGTCAATAGATATCTGCTATTTCTTCATTGAAAATCTGTACAAATTGTATGTAATAAAACTTCTGTATGGAAACTCTGATTAATCTTTTATATTGAAGTTTATTAATATTTTGCTTTAACAACTCATGATTGATTTCTATAGAATATATTAAAATTCTTATTTTCCTTAGGGAAAAAACAGTCTAATTATGGTACAATAATCTGAAAATTGCCTACTTAAAATATAATCTCTAACTTTCTGTCCTTGTAAGGTAAAAATGTTATCCTATAGCCTCCCTTGATACTAGAACAGGGTATGTCTCTTTTTATTGTATTTAATTCCATTTTCAGGAGTAAATATTGTTATAAATATATCAATTATTAATACAATGTTACCTTTGCAGTATATATGGTGAGCGTGTGATATACAGCCTTTTGTTAAACTTTCTCAAAGCCATGCTCCTTTAATTCAAAGGAGGCATCAATATGAAGAAAATGTCCCAAAATATGCAAATAAATTTGCATATCCCTGCTTAACAATTGCAAATGTGCTTCGGGAATTACAGGCATCATAGCTTAGCTGTAGAAACATATACTTCATACAGCATAGAGATTTCTGGAGAAAGTCAACATGCCTCTACCATTGGGGCCTTTGAAGTGACCTATGGTAGTCACTTCTCTCTGAGCAGAGATGTAATATAATTTTGGAGCCTGAATATACATACCAATAAAAGGAAAGAAATGAGAAGAGTTGAAAAATCAAAATAAATGTTGAAGATCATTACACAGTAAAAGTCATTTGTGAATTATCATTGAAAAATGGAGTTAATACAAATCTCTGGGAAAAACAAAAGAGATTGATCTATGTTGTATTAAACTAATGATCAAAATTAGTATTAAAATTAAAGTTACTCAAGTATTCAAAAATATACTACTAGGTATTGGTGTTTTATGCCTGTGATCTGACCTATTCAGGACACTGAGATCTGAGTATAAAGGATCAAAGCAGTTGAAGCAGAAAAGTTTGTAACATTGTTGTCTCTAAGTGAACAGCTGCAAGTAGATATACCTCTCAAAAGTCTAGTGCTGCCTTGAATAGGAAAAAAAAAAAAACAAGCCAGAAAATGAGACTGAGTTCAAGCTACTGTAGCATCAATACACAAGTGTGAGCACGTACACACATACACACACACAAACTCACAAACGTACACACATACAACAAATATATACTATTAACAGGAAATTGCATGTCTTAATGAATAAGACTCATAAAAATAGTGTCAGAAAAAAATTATAAACAAATTAAATATAATGATAAACCACCAGAAAACAGGTCTCAACATTCCCTCCTTTACACATTTACTGTATACATTATAATCTCACATAAATATGCATTTAGTTTATAAATTCCCTTGTATATGCTTAGAACTTCAGAAGAATATACATAAAACAAGCTAATAATGGTTTATTGATGGGACAAATATTATTCACCTAGGTTTTATTGTTTACTTTTTAAGTGGGCAAACACTAACCGAGTGTTGAGTAAGGAAATAGTAAGATATATTTTTCTAGGATTATCAAAAACACTGGAAACAATGTACATGATTAGTTTTAGTTAATAGACTCACAGGAGATAGTTTCACAGGAAACAAATCCATCTATAGATTTGTACCCATAGCTATAGGAAGTATAGGAAGCTTAACAAGGAAGTGTGTTTCAAACTGTAAATACAGTCTGTACCATGTGGAAGTCAATTATACAATATGTATTGCCTATTCAAAAAATAAATAAACTCTCAAAGATGGCCTATATAATCCATCTGGAATGCTGATGTATTAAAAAGAATTATGGCTTAAAATGCCATAAATGAGAACTCATTTGGAAAACTACCTCAAGATAATAGTTTAAAAATAAATTAATTAAAAAATGAAAATTAGTTTAGCCAAATTATTTGAAACTTAACTTCTTTATTCCTAAAATTAAAATTTCATTAAGGCTAAAATTTATTTCCTAGACTGTTTCTAGTCATATGAATTTGTAAATACGATATTGATAGTAAAACCCAAATATACCCATTTGCAACTAAATTATCTGGGCACTAATTTTCTTTGTAACCTTACTAAAGTATGATATGTTTATGGTTAAAAAAAAAACCTTTAGTGTATAATGAGAAATAAACTTTTTTTTCTTTTCATTTTTGGTCGGTCATGGGACTTGAATTTTGGGCCTGGGAACTATCCTTGAGCTCTTCAGCTCAATATTAGCATTTTACCACTTGAACCACAGTTCCACTTCCAATTTTCTGGTGGTTGATTGGAGGTAAGAGTCTCATGGACTTTTGTGCCTGAGCCTGCTTTGGACCATGATCCTCAGATGTCAGCCTCCTGATTAGCTAGGAATACAGGCTTGTGCCACCAGTAGCTGGCTGGGAAATAAATATTCTAAACAAAGAATTCCAAACCCATTCATTTGTAATCTCACAATCATAAAATAGGAAAATAATTGTTGAAATTATTAGAAATACAGAATGATATAGAAACGGTATATATTTAACTGCACTGTTTCACTTAGCTTTTTTGGACAAGGAGACATTGCTCCTTTCTGGCTTTTAGGTGGTTCTTTGGAGATAGGAGTCTGTGGGACTTTTCTGTCCAAGTTTTCTAACCATGATCCCAAGATCTCAGCCTCCTGAATATCGAGGATTAAAGCCACGGACTACCAGTGTCAAGTTAATGTTTCTTTAAGAGTTCCTGTTTAAGGGTATAAGAAAAAAGACTACAAAGTAAGCAACTCCCATAAAGTATGTGCAAATATAACTAGACCTTTCTTAAGATTTGAGATGAATGGCTTCATGGTGATGAAGCAGAATAAATAAAGCAGGATCAATTCTGTGTTATATTTTTACCTTGGACACGTTGTCCACGTCTATTTCATGCATAGTTTGAAATGTGATTACAACTCTGTACTCAAGAGTACATTTGGAACATTTGCTCCTATCAAGTATAAATAAGCGTAGATAAATTTTAAGCCAGGTTTTATGAGTAATGCTCTTACCACATGCATAATAGGCACTTAGCTGATAATGAAGTTTCCTGTGCAATATATTAAGGCTTTATACATTATATAAAACTCTATAATGAAGTATCTAAAATATAGTTAGTGAAGCAGAGGCTGGATAAATGTTTTCTTTGTTATAATCGGTCTAATTTTATATCATCATTACTAATGACTTCATAAGCACCCGATTCGTTCTTACACGCGAACTGAGAAATGGGCAATTTTTCAAGACCATAAGCATTTTCTGTTGAAATATACTAGCTCTGAATATCTCAAAATGAACTGATCCTTAGAGTCCAATCCTTCTGCCAATGACATTGGGTTCCTCTTCCTCAGCTATTATAAATAATAGTAATTTTTAAATCTTTTCTAAAATAAACTACATGTAACCATAAACAGTTATCAAGCTCCTAACTTATATTAGCCAGCATATTTATTATTCTTTATTATTTCTCAGCTATACATTCTTCTCTTATTATTCTAGATTAATTATAATATATACATACAGGCATTTATACATATATATGTATGACTATATTTTTGTATTGTTTTCACTGAGAATACCATATTTCTTGTTTCCTCTTTTCTTTTTTTTTTCTGTTGTGAGTCTTGAACTCAGTGCCTGGATACTGACCATGAACTCTTTCCTTCAAGCCCAGCAATTTACCATTTTAAGCCATAGCACGAATTCTGATTTCCTGGTAGTTAATTGGAGATAAGTGTCCCACGAATTCATTTTTTGACTGGGCTCCCTTTGAACTGAGATCTTCTCATCTCAGCCTCCTGAGTACTAGGATTACAGGTGTGATACACCAGTACCTGGCTTGCTTTCCTTTTTTCATTTTTTTTAAATTATGTAGTTATACCAATGTGTTCCCATTCAACATATAAGTTTATGAGCACAATACATCTTGTTAACTAACATGCTTTTCATCATTCTTTCTTATCTTGCCCAGCCCCAGCCCTAACTCTCAATTGAGTACACGGTTTAAAAGAATAAAAGGTCATATCCCTGGGTAGAGATTTACTAAAAGAAGCTGCAAAGCACACAGTAATCATATGTATTAGTATAATCTACACTGTAACATCTCACGTCTTTAGAATTAGATACTAACAGAAAGTAACCTTTCATGCATCATACATATAAGTTTTTGCAGAAAGAACAATTTGAGGAGAAAACTAAGAAATATGGCAAACCCTGTCTATAATCCATCTCTTCTCATTAGTTAACAAAACTTTAAAAGATTTTGAAAATTGAAAATTGATTTCTTTCTCCATATATTGGTGTTCATAAAGAAACTACGGTAAGTGATTGTCTTCTTTCTAAAGGAAAGTCAACAACAACAAAAAAACCCTCATCCAAAAGTAAGTGTTTTATCTTACATGGAATGGTGACAATGATTGACCAACTTATTTTAGAAGCTCGCCCTTTGTAATAAACAATTGCCTGAATGAAATGCTTACTGTTTCTATTGGAAATAATCAGCTATCTACAAGGACTTGTGTGAGCACTGTCCTGAAATAAAGAGACTAAAAAAATACGACATTTATTGTTTTCATTTAGGTGTTCGCCCCAATTCAATGGTGAAATTATTAAAAGCAAAATTCAGGCAGGAGTGAAGAAAGACCATAGAAGTCTCTGAAGGCTGAGGTTGCAAAATAGGAATTCAGGTTTTAAAAAAGCTGAAAGAAATCTCTGATACCATGGATTTCTTTTAGGACACTGAGGGCTGCAATCTGGGAATAAGCATGAATTTACAAATATTTAAAGGATGGACAATATTTCCATCTTATTTACACACAATTTATTACTCATTTAGTAATCACCCAATTTACCACCCAATGTAAGCAAATAAATATCCAGAAAAGAATAGCTTGGTTTTTCTCATATTTTTACAGTATCTTACCTTGTTATCTGGTATATTGTATATATGATTATTTGTTTATTTGAAATAGGAAAGGAAGGGAGGAAAACAAGATGAGGGGAGAGGTGGGGGAGAGAAATGGGGACAAAAACATGAGAAGGGCTATGAATGTGTGTGAAGTAATGCACCTTCTATCCGGCAAATATAACTGTAACCCTTCTATTAATTACAATAAAAAGGAAAAAAAGAATAGCTTCATACCCATCATGTTACTCATAAATGATTTTTTAAGGAAAATAGGATACATTTACAAAGATATTAGACAAGCAAACAGAAATTCACTGGGTAAAAAGTAGCAATCAAATAAATGTTAGAAAAATAATGTGATAAAGTTTATGTCATATTGCTTATATATTATGTATATAGAGATTTACAATATTATTTCAAGGCAAGAAAAGAATCTTTCAAGTTATAAAAACAATTAAAGTTTATGCTCATTAATAGTTATTACTATATTTACAAATAAAGATATTAATTTCCTAGATTTTTATGAAGTCTTCTTAAATGTTACGCTATACTAGATTATAAAGGAAGCTAAATTTTCTTTAAATTTTAAGGACATTCAAAATTCTCTGATTCTAGTGCAATAAAAATTATAATGAACAATATGTCTAGGAATCAAAATGCTGATTGCTCATGAAAGCTTAAAAATCTGTTGTCCGTTGTCCATTAAATAATTCTTAAATGAAAGAATAAATGTACATACAAGTACAGAATGTATAAGTAAGAAAATCATTGTGTGTTTGTGTGTGTGTTTGAACTCAGGGCATGGGTATTCTATCTGAGACATTTTTACTCTAGGCTAGCTTTCTACCAATTAGCCATAGTCCTATTTGCCACATTTAATGATTAATTGGTGATAAGAGTTTCTAGGACTTTCCTTCCAATCTGCCTTTGAACCATGATCCCTAGATCTGAGCCTTCACGGTAGTTGAGTTTATATATATGAACAACAGCACCTGGGATGATGATTTCTTCAAAGCACATAATAAAATATAAGCAATACATGTGAAGTAGCAGTCTTAGAGAAATCCATAAGTGCCTATACATATGCAATAAATACCACAGACAAAATTAAATACTAAAGAAATTTTAGCAAAATTTTCAATAAATGTAAAATTAAAATGCAGAAATCTTACTAATCATTCTACCATTAAATCAAAAGAAAAAATACAATTATGATGCTACTATTGAATTTGAAAAAGCTCTAAAACAAATTTAACACCTTTTCTGATTTTAATAATATATTTCAGGCTAGCACCAGTGGCACACACCTGTAATCCTAACTACCCAGCAGATTAAGAATGGTGGATCATGGATCAAAGCCAGTAGTGCAGTAAAGTCTGTGAAATTCTTATTTCCAATGAGCCACCAAAAACCTGAAAAAAATGTTACGGCTTAAGTAATACAACACAAACCTTATACTCAGAAGTTTAAGGAGAATGTATCAGTAGTGATTACCGGGATTAAGGGCTAGAGGCACCAGCACAACTGGATTTAGTCATAATTAAGTTTAGAAAACTTTAATAATTTGTTTATTTTTAAATATTTCTTTTTATTAAATAGCACTTTAAACTTTAACAAACAGATTTCTTCCTAAAAATGTAAAGTAAATTTTTTGGCAGATGACATATTTTAGTTGGTGAGAAGGCAATCTTTCTCTAGAAATGTTATTTTGTGGGAAAAGACAGTATTTATATTCATAACATGATCTGGTTTTCCTATCTATGAAATTTGAAACATGTAAGAGCAAGCTCATAAAACATTGTCATTCAAGGTGAATTTTATTTAAATATCTGGATCATGTCATATCTAATATTCCTCTTGCTGTGAAATATTTTTTCTCTTTTATTTACAAGAGAAAAATACACCTGAAATAAGAAAGATGGTTTTATAGCATAAAATAATATAGAGAAAAAAGAGTCAGGGTGAATGATAGCACAGATAAGATTCATTGGAATCTCAGCAAAAAAAATCTAACTTTCTATAGAACTACTGAGCGTTAATGAAAAACAAATAATAAATAACAGTATTGGCATTGATCAACTGACATTTGAGCTAAAATTCCTTTGACCAACTATTTATTTATTTACTTTAGGTTATATACGTTATACCACTTAATTGGTTCAACCATTGTACCACCACTCTGTGCTTCTCCAATCATATAAACTTAAATACAAGAAAAAAGTTACAGAAATCAAAAACAGGGACAAAAGGGAATACACCAAAGGGGAAGGGAAAAGAACAACTGCTAGCAGTACATTGTAATACCTCTTGCTTCTACTTCTTGAAGTTTATTTCAATACCCACCATTTTATATGATCAAATGCATATGGCTATGGAGCCCATGTGACTTGTTCCTAAGCAACTAGTTAAAAATGTTATCAATGTAGTAACAATTTGATAACATTTATTAAAATTACTTTGCTTAAGAAACATTATTTTGTATCATTAGTCACGGAAGCATCAAGACATACACAAAATAAATTTTTGTTTTCTTTGGCTGACAGATTTTTTTTCTAACTCATAATCATTAGTTTTAAATTTATTCCATTCATAAAATCCATTTTATAACAATTAAATTCCCAATATAAACCCAGCAAGTAAGAGTGTACTTCTTAATAGGGTTGTCCAAAGGGTAGCATCAGACTGAAGTCAAAACACACTGTAACCAATATCAACCTCAACCTGTCCTTTTTTTTTTTTTTTTTGGCCAGTCCTGGGCTTGAGCTCAGGGCCTGAGCACTGTCCTTTGACTTTTCTCAAGTCTAGAGCTCTACCACTTGAGCCTCTGCACCACTTCCAGCTTTTATCTATTTATGTGGTACCGAGGAATTGAACCTGAGTCTTCGTGCATGCTTGGCAAGCACTCTACCACTAGGCCAAACTCCCAGCCCCTGTCCTTTTACTTTTAACTCATGGAATAAAACCACTAGAAATAATTTTGCCTAAATAAATTTATCTTTCTTCCTCACATTTTCAGATATCTCAATTCCTTTCAGAGAAAATATGGCAGCAAGATCACTTAGAATTCAGAGCATGAAAATACATGGGTGCAACATATCTGTGGAACATTTCAACTCGACAATACACTTGATAGATGCAAATGTATTAATTGGCTTGATAACAAATTATTCAAATGTTCTATAGAAAATATGAGTAACGTTGGCTGATGGTCTTTGGATCCACATACCTGACTTGAATTATATAAGCATCCAAACAATTGCTTTAATGACACACAAGATAAAATTGTGAAATTAAATCAGTTGTATTATAAAAATTGTTTTAAAATCATCAATATTTCACTTTTATCAATATTTTGTTATAAAGTTATATACATAAATCCAATCCTGTGTTAAGTGGACCTTTCAGATATAAATTGTGAATTTATGTTTTTTTATTATTTTGGTTTATGGATTAATCCATTGATCTGAATATTTTTGAATACCCTTTTTTTCTTCTTAGCTGGCTACTAAGTAGGCTTGTTAAGGTGGTAATGAACTTATAAAATATGAACACAATTACAGTGTTGTTTTAACTTACAATGCTTTTAAAAAGGAAAAAGTCTTCTTGATGTATAGTCATCATCACAAATATCATAACTGTCAAGAGTGTCATATTTGTAATATGAAAAGCTTGCTAAGACTCAGACATAAAATCTTATGAAATACTCCAACAGTTTCTCAAATCATTTACTTTACTCTCTCTCTAAAGACTGTTGCTGGCTAAATGCATTTTAAAGACTATTGAAAAGCTGCATAACACCTTTTGAATTTGCCAGAAAATACCAGAAATATCTCCTAAGTTCATTTTCTTTTATCCCAACGGGCTTATTACAGCAAAACTTCTGACTCACTGGAATGAGGAATTTTTAAGTAAACTCAAGAGATCAATTGAAAATATCCTCTAAATTACAAGCAGCTGATAGTACTTCTTAATATCATGCCTATAATAATTAATTTTCATTTACATTTCAAGGGTATACAAATCACAAAATAGTTTAATTGTTTTACCTTGCAAAATGTATCAAACGATAATGGTATCTTATCCTAGGTTGTATTTATAGTCCACCATTATTTTCCTCAAATTCCCTGTCTAGAATGATATTCCTTTACCTGGAACATTAAGACTTCTAAATACATAACATCCAATAAGAAAAGAACTGCCATATTCTAACAATATGATGATTTGCATTTTGTATCCATGCATCATATATGGAAATTAATTTTCTATAGCATGCTAAAACATTATGTTCATTCTTACTTCATTTGCAACATATGTCTGCTTGTATTATAATAGAAAACTAAGACATAGTTGTATATTTAGTGGTAGTTTGAGTTACTCAGAAATAACTCATATTTTATATTATAAGCAAAAAGAAACAAATATGTATACATTTTAAAAACTAACTTATTTTATGGAATTATTTTCAAATTTATGAACAAGTTAATAAAATATTATAAAAGATAAAATTCAGTGCTTGATCACTTGCAAATTTATTGTTAGTGACAAGTCAGCTTTTAATTTTTTTCCAATGTGTTTAATAGAATGAATAAGAATTGCCAAGATAAATAGAGTTACTTTTTAGGAAAACAGAAGAATAATTGATAATATGTGTAATAAATATTTGTTGAAATAATTGGCATTAATATTTTTTTTGTCAGTCCTGGGCTTGAGCTCAGGGCCTGAGCACTGTCCTTGGACTTTCTCAAGGCTAGAGCTCTACCACTTGAGCTTCAGCACCACTTCCGGCTTTTTTCTATATGTGGTACCGAGGAATCGAACCCGGGGCCTTCATGCATGCTAGGCAAGCACTTTAATCACTAGGCCAAACTCCCGCCCCCATGGCATTAATATTTAAAAGTAACTTTTGGTATTAAGATGTATAGGCAACTCTTAAATCAAATATTTCAAAATTGTGTGTGCATGTATATATATATATATATATATATATATATATGCATTGATTCCACATCTGGCCTAATATTTAGGGAGCAAATCTTATTCATTTTCCTACCTAGAAGAAAATTATCACTTTACATTATTATTTTAAATATTCTATAAAGTCCTAGATTAAGCACACATATATATTTAATATTGCTTCTTTGTGCATGTCAAAAAATATTCATGGAACACTTTCAACTTATTATTTCTATAACTATAAATTATAATTTAATAATCACATTAACTTTTGTTTGTTCAAGTCTTTTCCAATGTCTATCCAAGGTATAAAATGACTAGGAAGATATAGGCAATTATGATTATTATATGTTTCCAGAATGTTTTATCATATAGGAATTGATAAATAATACCAAACAATTGATTCTAGAAAATAAAAAATATAAATTTTAATGCAAGATAATATCTGGAAGCCAGGTGCCTCTGATTGAGACCAGTAATCCTAACTAATCAGTAGAGATCTGAAACATCATGGTTCCAAAACAATCCTAAAAGAAAATTTGCTACACTCCATTTTCAAAATATTTAATGGAAAGTGAGGCTAGTGGCATGCATCAAGTCATAAAGAACCAGCCTATAAAATATAACACCCCAAATTCAAAGTTCTGCAATCCCAAAAATAAAACCAAACAAAAAATATAAGAAAACAACAAAAGATATTAAACTTGAAAGGCAAGCTAGGCACAAGGGATGAGGGATTATTTTTTTTAAATCTACTCTAAGTGTGTGAAAAACAGTCCTAGACCAGTCAGTGCAGAGATAATTCCTATGTCCATATTTTTTAAAACATTTTCTAGAGTATCAATAAAGTATATCACAAATGCAGAAGATACAGAAAGGAAAATAGGTGACCTTAAGTTTGTTTTATTTTCTTTCCAGTCTTTCTGGAGGAAGAGTATTGAAATAACTAGATATAACTAGAGTGTCTGCCTAGTTAAAAATGAAGTCATGAGTTCAAATACCAGCGCTACCTAGATAGGTAGATAGATAGATAGATAGATAGATAGATAGATAGATAGACAGATGTAATAAAATAATAACAGAAGGGATTTTGTTTCAGAAATTCTTCTACAGATTTAATAAAATAAAGGAATCCTTCTTGCAGAACTCATATAGAAACTGTGGCCTGAAAATAAAAACAAAAGACCTTAAAGACTGTTCTTTAGTGGCTGGGAATATGGCTTAGTATTAGAGTGCTTGCCTGGATTGCATGAAACCCTGGGCTTGATTCCTCAATACCACACACATCGAAAAAGTTGAAAGTGGCATGTGGCTCAAGTGGTAGAATTCTAGCCTTGAGCAGAGAATCTCAGGGACAATGCTCAGGACCTGAGTTCAAGCCCCAGGACTGGCCAAAAAAATGCTCTTCAAAAGAAATATTATGAATTGGTCATATTTTGAATTTGATGTCTTCAAACAGTCAAGTGATAGCCAATCAATTCTAAACTTGCCAAATTATTCCTTTGAAATTTGAAAGAAATTGCATTAAATTTTATTTGTGTTTACGAGTGGCTTTCTGTGTTCTCTGTTGGTAGGTTTTGAAACTCATCAATTTCACACAGATTCTTTTGACTCATGTAATAACACATAAAAGTAGATCTAAGACTTCACAAATAGTAACAATGTTGAACTACCACATGCAGAGAACAAGCAATGCTCTTCTCTAGTCATTTGCATTGATTTCATTGATATAATACAATTTTATCTTAATAAACCACAGCAATTTCTTAATAAACCAGTCAGAGTTTCATCCTATTTACTTAAAGATTTAAATCATATATACATATATATTTATATTTAATACATTTATGTTAAATATATATGTATATAGACAGTTATACACTTATTTTGGTAAAACTGATAAGGTCCTAGAATGAAGACAAAAGGTGAAATGTGTTTATTTTGCTACACAACTCAGTTTCAGTTACTTAAAATAATTTTGAGCAACGGCTGTGTTCCTGAGAATATAATGTATATGTGTTATAAACCTTCCTTTAAGAAATTCTTAAGCTCATATGAGATGAAAGTAAAAAGTAAAAAAATATAATTTGTTGATGCATAACTTTTTTTGGTGTTGTTCAAAGCCAGCCTGGGTACTAAACACCAGGAGACTCTTATCTTCAATTAACCACTAAAAACCATTAAGTGGTACTGTGGCTTCAGGGGAAGGGCAATACTCTTGTGCTGAAGAGCTCAGGGACAATGACCAGGCCCAGATTTCAAGCCCCATAACCAACAAAGGATATTAAAAAATTATGACATGTAGAGTCTTAAAGAGCAGTAGTGATTATGAGTTAAGTATAAAATATATATTTTCTACAAATTCCAGTTATACAAACCTCAAACACACAGTGGATCTCTGTGTGTACTTAGAAATTCATGTGCTGTGATGGTGGAATGATAACTCACAGCATGTCATGTTTCTTCTCTAATGAGGTCATGTGGCTCTAGAAGCTGTCATTTACCATGGTTTTGGTTTATGAAGCTTAACACCATTTTTATAATTATGTTTAAGAGAAAAATTGTATTTGAGTTAAATTTACCATTTAAATTTATATGGGATTACTAAATGAATATATAATAAGTATACTCAGACATGTTTTATATATGTTTCTGTCCATGTATGTGTTTATGTGTGTGTGTGTGTGTGTGTGTGTGTGTAGTTTTTTCTTAAACTTTCCCTTAGATGAGAAATACGAGAAAAAGTCAGATTAACATTTAAGATTTTGCCTCAATATATCTTGATCACAAATAATAAATGATTTCAAATGTACTTTAAACATTTTACACATTTAAATTTCTCTTCACGCATATTTGATTTTGGAGGCTTAATATTATATATTTTGTGGAATAAATCAGATTTAGTTATTTCACTGTATCATAATATTTTTAAATACACATTCAAGCAGTATTCCAAAAATGTTATATGTTTTGCTGAGATATGCATATTTATATGGAATGTATGCCCCTCTAAAGGAAAATTAAAATATAGTAATCATTTATTCCTATGGTCTTCCATGGGAAACAATAAATCATTTTCTGAAAATGTAATGGATTTAAAATTACATTAACTTCTTTAAAGTTTATTAAATTCCCTTTCTACATAATCTGTTGATGCAAGTTATTTCTAGCATTTCTTGATGTTCAGGGAGGACAGTGTCAATTTAAGAAAGTCAGTATCAAACATTATAATTCACATTTATACCTAGGTAGTTTCCATCTGACATTCACATCATATTCCAATAGTTGTAGGTTATGCTTGAAATAAGGTCATGATTTAAAAATACATCGTCTTCCAAAAGTGGCATGGAGATGGCTATGTGAGTTATCACAAAGATCCTCCCTAATTTATGATTAACATGCAATTTGAAACATTATTTACATCCTCAATAATAACTCATAATAACCTGAGACATTATAAACTCTAAAGTGAATATACTTTGTTGTACTTTTTTTAAAAAACAAATGTTATCACAGTATCAAGAACTGTTCCTTTTCAGTGTTTGCTAAATAAGTAAATTTAACGACAGAAGGATATGCAATGATTAGTACCTCTAGAGCTCTTCTTTTTTTCATATATTTTTATTGTAATTAATAGAAGGGTTACATGATATTTGCCAGATAGAAGGTGCATTAATTCACATACATTGATTCCCTTCCACCTGTATTGGTCCCCTCTTCTTAAGTAAAAGAAAGGAAAATAATGTTTGTCTCAATTGTGACCAACAAATGAGATAAAATATGCATAATATACTAGAAAAATTAAAGAATTTAAAACTGATTTTTATTAGACAAGCATTCAAAGGCACAAATAATTAATACAAGACAATTTTGCTGATGGTTTTCAGTAATCATATTTCCAGTAACAATATTTTATTTTCTATATGTGTTGAACCTATAGAAAGGTAATATTAACAGGGAACGAAAGCTTATAGAAGCATACACATTTAATAATCCACCATGAGAAACATTTAGAACAAATGAAAGTGAATAAGTTGAAAGATTCTGTTCTACATTGCTGCTACAGGTAAAATCCTGACTGCAAAAAGATGGTAATAATCATGTAAATGCAGTTTTTTAGGAAATGAACATATTTAGGTCATGACTATATTATTAACTGACCAATTTGAATTAGAATTGGTAGCTGCCATTGTAAGTGGCTTGTCCCACTTAACTGTCGATATCATCCTAAAAGTTCCTACTTTTTTGTCATCCATGTTCCCAGAAACAGGTAGAAAGTGGGTAATCTTAATTTATAATTCCATCTATTCCATCTTTAAACATCATAGAAAATAAAGCCACAACAGCACAGGAGGAATTTCAATACCAAACTTTAGACTCTATTACAGAGCTATAATAACCAAAACAGGTTGGTACTGGCATAAGAACAACAGGTCTCAAGACCAATGGAATAGAACTGAGGACCCAGATATTTACCCACAGACCTAAGGCCACCTAAACTTTGATAAGGGAGCCAAAAAAAATAGAATGGAAGACAGCCTCTTCAACAAGTGGTGCTGGCAGAACTGTTTAAGCACTTGCAGAAAACTAAAGTTGAATTCTCCTTTGTAAACCCTGGACCAGGATTAAGTCCAAATGGATCAAAGACCTGGATGTAAAAGCAAATACACTGAAAACTTCACAAGAAGGAACAGGAGATTCACTAGGTCTCCTTGGCACAGGTTGAAACTTTCTTAATTAAGACCCAGAAACACAACAAATCAAAGAACATCTGGGTAAGTGGGACTACATTAGACTGCAGAGCTTCTGTATGGTAAAGGACATAGATAGCAAGCTAAATAGAAAGCCCACAGAGTGGAAGAAGATCTTCACTCAACATGCAACAAAGGACTCATATATGAAATATATCAACAGAGAAAGAAATTGAATCACTCCAAAACTAATCTCTAAAGAAACAACCAGCACATTAAATGATGGTCCAAATACTTAGAGTCTTCTCTGAAGAAGAAATAAGAATTGCCTGTAGACGCATGAAGAAATGCTCGACATCTCTGGAAATGAATGAAATGCAAATCTAAGCAACGCTATTCTAATGCCAGTTAGAATGGCCATGACCAAGATATAATAACGAGATGCTGGAGGGGATGTGGCCCGGAGAGATGACTACTACACTGTTGGTGAGAGTGCAAACTCATTCAACCACTATGGAAAGCAGTAAGGCAGTTCCTCCAAAGACTAAACATAGAGCTCCCCTATGACCCAGTAATTCCACTACTTGGCATTTACCCAGTTGTCCAGAAACAAGGACATAATAAATCCACTAGCACAATGATGCTCATTGCAACATTATTTACCATAGCAAAGATATGGAACCAACCCAGATGCCCCTCACTTGATGAGTGGATCAACAAGATGTGGTATTTATACACAATGTAATTCTATGCTGCTATCAGAAAGAATAACATCGCCCCATTTGTAAGGAAATGGAAAGACTTAGAAAAAAATCATGTTAAGTGAAGTAAGCCAGACTCAAAGGAACATAGGCTCAATGCTTTCCCTCATTTGTCATAATCAGAAGAAAGCTTGGGCTCTCCTAACATATTTACAATAGAGCAAAACTTAGATACATAAGGCTATATAGGATGGTGCAAAATGAAAGGACCTCCAGGAAATTATTAGACAGATGTAACAACAAAATAAATACATTACAGTAGTATACCTGTTATTGAGTAAGCAACATCTTAGACTGAAATACTTGAAATGCTACTAGAATTGGAGATGTGAAAATGAGCAGGAGTAGAGACTAACAGAAGCAATTGATAATAGGAAAATAATGCAAGGTTTGTACATCATAATCCTATATACTATTTGTAGTCATTGGTCATGGCTACTCACTATGCTTATTTTGACTATTTTAAAAGATATTAATTATAAGTTACCGTGTGTGTGTGTGTGTGTGTGTGTGAGAGAGAGAGAGACAGAGAGAGAGAGAGAGAGAGAGAGAGAGAGAGAGAGAGAGAGAGAGAGAGAGAGAGAGAGAGAGAGAGGGAGGGAGGGAGGGAGGGAGGGAGGGAGGGAGGGAGGGAGAGGGAGGGAGGGAGGGAGGGGAGGGAGAGAGAGAGAGAGAGAGAGAGAGAGAGAGAGAGAGAGAGAGAGAGAGAGAGAGAGAGAGAGAGAGAGAGAGAGAGAGAGAGCGCGCGAGCAAGCTTGAACTCTGGGCCTGGGTGCTGTCCCTGAGCTCTTCAACTCAAGGTTACCAACCTTCTCCTTCAGCCTCTGCCTCACATCCTGGTTTCTAGTGATAAATTGGAGATTCAATTCTAACCTGTAATAATCTTCCTAAATTTTAATTCCAAGCACTTGTATTATGTCATTATTACACTGCTTGTCTAGCAAATAAAAATTAAAGTTTTTGTTTCTTAAAAAAATCATGATTTTATTAAATAATGAAATATGACAGAGCTATAATTTTGTTATATTGGCCAGTCCTGGGCTTGGGCTTAGTGCCTGAGCACTGTCCTTGGGTTTTCTCAAGGCTGGAGGTTTACCACTTAAGCCACAGCACTACTTCTGACATTTTTCTATGTATGTGGTACTGATGAATCAAACCCAGGTCTTCTTACATGCTAGGCAAGCACTCTTACCACTAGGCCAAACTCCCAGCACCTGTCCTTACATATTTTTATGGTCAGACATTTCTTAAAATTAATGTAGAAATAAACTAAATCTCAAAAACTTGAATAATAGAACAGAAGTACTTAGGCCCTGACTTCAAAAGCTTCAATATTCACAAAATAAATAGATCTATGTAAACATAACTTCTTTACTTAAATAAAACAAAAATTAAAAAAAAAAAACATTAAGCCGTGCAAAGTGGCTCTCCGCTATAATCCTACCTACTTAAGAGGCTGATATCTGAAGATCCAGGCTCAATGCAAGCCCAGGCACAAAAAGACCTGAGACTCTTATCTCCAATAAACCCCCAGAAAACAGGAAGTGGGGCTTGGGATCAAGGGTAGGGTGGTGGCCTTGAGCTGAAGAGCTCAGGAACAGCACCCAGGTGGAGTTCAAGCCCCATGACCCACAACAAGAACAACAACAACAAAAAAGCAAAACTTATCCTCAGAGTAACTGGTCAGATTTATATGCAATGCAAGATGACTTAGCTGTAGTCATACAGTCATACAAATGATTAGATGGCTGTATGAATAAGAAGGAATTCTCTGTGGCTGGCTGTGGCAGCCCAGGAAGCCTTCTCAATTTTCTGAATACTAGGATTCTTCACTCACGGTAGATAAGTCTTGCAAATGACTGATTGCTAAAAGTAAAATATATTCAACTCCGAATAATTTAATGGAAATGGCATAACTCTTACTAAAAGATCAATATAATTAAGAAAACAGAGAAAAATTATTAATAGATGAAAACCACTTCACAGGAAAATGTAGCATAGAGAAGATGAAAAACTGTAAATATACATTCCACTGTTAATGTTGTGTAAGATGTTCAATTAAACAGATTACTTATAACACAGTTTCAACCATAAGATTAGTTCATGGCTGGTGAAAGGCCACATAGTTTTATTTTCTCTGGTATGTCCTATCATCTCCTGTACATATCTTTTCAGAATAAAGCTCATATGTACACATTGAAATTTTTCAACAGAATGCTAATGTGGGTCTTAGTTTATGTCCTATAAGTACTTAACTTATAGTTAAGTACTTAACTCAGTGAACTTCACTCAATTATTTCTAGAGATCACAGAAAAGCAGCTGCTGTGCCTAGATGACAATCATTTACACAATTCTCGGGTATTCTTCAGCAAATTTTTCACAATGGGGTATTTTTTACAGTTAAGAAATTCATCAGTGACAGAGGAATAGATTGCAAAACAGTCTAGTTAAATGCTATTGGATGGATATTGCACATTTTATCTATTTAAACATTCTTGCTTTGTTTTGGAGTATAGGTCCACACAAGCTGTAGAATATATAATTTCTAAGAAGTTACTTTCTTAAAAGAAAGTATGTAGGTTAAAAATAAACTTCTGTGAGCAGAAAAAAATTGTTTAGCTGACTGTAATCTTCAATAGGAACAGAGTAGAGGAATCAAACTTCATCAATTGTGTGATAAATAACCTAAGCTGTAGCTCATTTCAGCACTGGATGGTCCTGTCAAAGAAGGGCTCTCATGTTCTCCCTCTCCCCCGCCCCTCTCTCTCCCTTTCTCCCTCCCTCAGTCCCTCCCCCCTCTCTCTTTTCTTTCTCTCTAAACTAGGATTTCATCTTTTAAATTACAGTCATGGGACTGGCAGTTTGAAGTAAAGGCCATAGTCATAAGGTTTGAAAAAAGAAAGTATATCATTTTCATTTTAGTTTCACTTTGATTCAGGTAGTAAATTAGTTCTAAAAAATATAATTTAAAAAAAAGCTGCTCTTCTTGATTCTGTATGGGTGTGATGAACTGAATCCCAAGGAGATGAGTTCAGTTCAGAAGCTTAGCTAATTGTAAAACATTGACACCCACATTAACCTGCGTCTTTCTCCCTCTGAGGCCACAAGATTCATACTGGCAGGAGCAAGCCAGGAAGCATATGGAGCAGATAAACTGTGCCCAAGCATAAGTAGATTTAAGAGGAATGGAGCGGTTATATGAAAGCAAAGATAAGAGCTATCACACTAAACATGGTAAAAAGGTACCCTCAAGTACCTAAACCATTGCTATGTCTTCAAGACTTGCATTAAAAATGCTATCTGTGAAAACTTATAGACTGGTATAACCTTTTTCTTCAACTACTTAATACATAAATGTCACTCTTTTTTTTGTTGTTATTCCCTTTCTAGGAACTATGTCATTTGCTTAATATAATGGCAAACATAGTAGCTTAAGTCTGATTCTCAGATTTTTGTATCTCAGCACTTCTTTAGAGGCTTAAATGTCATAAATGCCACTCTTATTTTAAGTAATTTAAATTGGTAAAATTATATTATAAATTCATCTGAATATTTAAAGTGTATCTGGCAAATTAAGTCATGGGATTTTGATATATTTGGTACTTCCAGTCAATTCGACTAACTTCTATTTTAGCATGTTTTCTGGATTTTCGGCCTATTTTACTCAACACAATGATACTCGATACAAGATAGCAACCATGCAAAAGGGGACTAAGGCTAGGAATATGGCTTACTAGTAGAGAGTGCTTACTCTACTACTTGGTTCGGTACCAACTAATCAGAACCATAAAAGTATCTGATGCAAAATTTGACTGAATTTCAAGCAGACATATAGATCAATACATCAATAAATAACTTTATTATCTCTTTTTCAATAATTTGTGAGATGATCAAATAGGAAGAAAATAGAAGACTAGAAGCAATTCAACATAACAAGCAGATCTAGCAGGTGTTCAGAGAACACTTCTCAATAGCAATACGATACACATTCTCTACAAGTGTAGGCAAAACATTTTATAAATTGCAAATGAAGTCGCAACACATTAAAATACACAAATTATCTTCTTATCCTGTAAGTAAATAGTAAGAATATATTTCTAGTATGAGACAGGTTGTAACTGAATGGTAGAGCACTGTGTATCATAAACAAGTCTCCAGGATAAGCATTACGAGGAAACTAGCTGTAAAATTCAAAACTTTATGAAATTATACATCATGAAAATTACTGTGGTTTCTATTTGGGTCTTCATTATTTGTTTTTCAGGATGGCAACAGTAACACAAGTTAGTAATATCAGATATTTGTGTGACAGAAATGGAAAAATTTCAGTTCTACATTAGCTTGGACACAAAGAATCAAGATACTATTTCAAAAACTACCAGCTGTAGGCATAACTCATGCCTGTGTTCTAGCTATTCAAGAAACTCAGGAAAAGTAGATGCAGGTTGGACGAAGACACATTAGTGCAAGTCTATCTGAAAAGAAAAACAAATAAGCAGAAGGACTGGGAGTTTAGAGTAGTGGTAGAGTGCTTGCCTAGCATGCTCTAAGACCCAGGTTCGATTCCTCAGTACTACATACATAGAAAAAAAAAAGCAAGAAATGGTACTATGGCTCAAGTGGAAGAGCTCTAGCCTTGAGAAAGTCCAAGGATAGTGCCCAGGCCCTGAGTTCATGGCCCAGGATTGGCAAAACAAAACAAAACAAAACAAAAAAACAGAAGGCCAAAAAGGTCGTGGTACATGAACTGAGCATAAAGTGCTGCTTAACTTATTTTAAGTCAATAGTCTAATTCATATTTCCACACTTAATGTTCCATTTAATTCCTCTATGGCTTTAGTAATTCCTTCATAAGTATATATACATATTCATATCTGTATGTATATCAAAATTTATGTATATATGTATACACATTTGCATCTATATGTATATGTTGAGTACCTTATATATGGCAATGCACATTCTTGACATACAGCTTTATTTATATTTAATTAAGTAATTAAATTTAAGAAGTGAGCAATAACGCAACCTTATCAAATCTGATTTTCCTATACTATCTTTTTATGAATGTCTATGTATCCTTCTGCTGCAGTCATTTTGTATTTCTGTCTTACATCATTTCCCTTCAAACCTAAATGTTCCATTAGAGCAATTATTTTAACTTCGTTTTTCCTGCTAACAAGTTCTTTTTTCTGAAAAACAAATATCTATTTTTCAAAAGATGGCCATTTTTACTACATATAAAATTCTGAGATGACTAATGGAAAAATTTCTCAGAACTTTAAAGATGTTGCCTTAGTGGTACTGAGGTTCAAGTGGTAGAGACAGCTCAGGGACAAAACCCAGGTACAGAGTTCAAGCCCATTACTGAAAACAAAACAAAACAAAGATGTTGCCTGCTTGTCTACCTTTCTTTATCTCTAATATAGGCTATTGGTTTTGTTTTGAGTTTTTATTTTAATTTTTTTAATCTTTCATTTTCTCTTGTTTGAAATACATACTTTTACCTCATAAGTTTATTTGGTTATATTTTGGTATCGCTTTATTTTGTTAAAGTTTGCTCAGTTTTAAGCTTCTAGAGTGTGCATACTGATGATTTTTGAAATAATGTAGCAATTATTTGCATATTTAATTTCTTTTTTTAATTTTTCATATATTGTTATTGTAATTAATAGAAGGGTTACATGATATTTGCCAGATAGAAGGTGCATTAATTCCCATACAGTGATACCCTTTCTAATTTCTTTTATATTTTTGCAACCATAGACTTAATAATACATATGTTGGCCTTTGTTAAACCTTGAGACTGGGTGGGAGATTCTGGGAAGATGGAGGAGGTTCAGGGTAAGCCTAACTGAGCTCTTACAAAGATAACATTTTTAGCATTCTAGCAGAAATTTTATAGGTAAAAAGTGACACCAAGTAAGCTACTGTAGCACAGAGATCTTGGTCAGAGAGGAAAAAGTCAGGCAGCCTGCTTAAGAAGACAGTTTTTGTTAAATTTATTATTTAGAATTTTTATTGTAATTAATAGAAGGGTTACATTATATTCATCATATGGAAGGTGCATTACTTCGCAAACATTGTTACCCTTTCTCATGACATAGTCCCCGTTCCCCCCTACCCCTGGCTCATCTTGAATTCCCCCTAGCAGAGATTTACAATAGAACAAAATCTAGAAACATAAGGCCAAATAGTATGATACTAAATGTAAGGACCTCCAGGATAAGGAAACAAAAGCCATATAATGAGTGATTGTTGTCCTTAATGTACTATGTTATCTCTCATCTCTTTTGTTGTCCCTTGGTTATTTCATATTGTTACAGTATTTCACCTTGTTATCTGATATATTTTATATGTGCTTAATTGGTTATTTGAAATTGGACAGGGAAGGGGGGAAATTAAGAAGACAGTTTAAGCCACTGCCGCCCTGCAGAGGTGGTGGCCAAGGCAGTAGTAGCTGCCACTCCCAAGAGCACATGCATCAAGAAAAAGACAAAGGCATGGGGGAGCCTGAGCACTTACCGACTCACTTACCTGCACCACAGACTGGGTGACTGCAAGCAGAAATCTTCATCCTGCCAGCTACAGACAGATGCAGATCACAGAAGGGGCCGAAAACCAAGAGCAAGTGTCATAGTTACCTTCACTCAATTCCTTTACCTTCTCTACATTACTCTTCTCTTATTCCCCCCACTTGCCTTTCATAATACCTTTCTATCTCTGGTTCTCTGCTCCTTCTTCAATTACCATAGTAGGGGATCTGGAGTTGATTGTTGTTGACCCAGACTGTATATGTATTTTTTGAATTATATAGTAGGTCCAGAGAGATTTAAATCTCATAGGGATTGGATTTTTTTGTCATAATACTGTGTTTGGTGGTGGTATTTGATTTGTTTGTGAGTGCACAAAAGGAGAGAAAGTGAAAATACAAGACTAAGATATTGAACCCCTATAGTCTGGGCAGCTATAGAGCATCAGGTTGATTATTATTTTAAACATATAATCCTGTCATGCTGGCCAGTCAGCAAAACCAGTCAGGTCCATCAGGCAATAACCAAAGCCAGAGGAACAGGCAGAGAGAGACAAACCAGGCTTTTGGTTGTGGGAATAACTTTTACAGTGAGTCTAATTCTGGTGTGGCCATTGGTTGGGGCTTAGCCTCTAATGCTGGCTCAGGCAGTGGGTTCAATGGAGGATTTGGCTCAAGCATGGATTCAAAGTCTTCTGCTGGGGAATGTAGATGGTGGGTGTGAGTAGCTGGATGGTTGGTTGGTTGGTATCAAATGGAATGGAATGGAATTGTGGGAATTCAAATTTTTTTTTCTAAACTCTTAGTAACTATATTGTAAAATATCTATGTACTAAGGTTTTTCCAAATTGGTTTGTTCAGTGTGGAGTGTATTCAGTAGTATTATTGACATTTTTCTTTAGAAAGAGAGGAAGAGCTAAAGGAATTTTACAAGTTTTGTTACATAAAAGGTTTAAATATTGAGTGGCTGGAAGGGAACTGCTGTTGCCTGAATGGTAAACCAACACTACAATTGATAGCAAAATGTTCCTCCCTGCTCGTTTATCCTGGGACTTAAGACAATTCTTTGCATGTTCCAAGTGGAAACCATTGGTTAGAACTGCATCTTTTTCTCCTGTTTCCCCTGGGAACAGACGGTGTCTTGCGGTGTTTGGTTCTTTTGGTTTTGGTTTTAATGCTTGTCCACCCTCACATGCAAAAGTACAATATGAAGCCTTCATTTAATCTCTGCAATTCATCTCATTTCAAATGTTTATGGAAGAAGCACTTCATTGAAAGTAATGCTGTATGGGCCTGAAGTTTAGCCTAGTGGTAGAGTGCTTGCCTAGCATGCACGAGGACCCGGGTTCAATTCCTTGGTACCACATACACAGAAAAAAGCCAGCAGTGGTGCTGTGGCTCAAGCGGTAGAGCTCTAGCCTTGAGAAAGTCCAAGGACAGTGCTCAGGCCCTGAGTTCATGGCCCAGGACTGGCAAAAAAAAAGTAGTATGTTGGGGCCTAGCCTCCATCTCTGAAGCCTGATTCTGGCTCAGCTGCAATTAAAGGGCTTTGTCCAGGCATTTGGTCTTTTGCATACCTCTCTTAAGGCTGTGTACGTGACTCGATTGAACCCCCTGCAGTTTCGCGGGTCTCGCAGCAGCTCAAGTCTCGCGCGCTTTCCTGCACCTGTCCTGCCCACTACCTGAAAGCCCCACCCAGACCCTTAGTGGTAGCACAGGGGCCCTCTTCCTATTGGCTAGCTTCCCAGTGCCCACCTTCTCCTACCCTAACAGTATGTAACTAATTGTCTGAGGCAATAAAGCAGAAGAGCATCAGAGAGAACGAGAGATCAGCAGAGATCAGCAGAGAGATCTGATGCGCTTTCATGGTTAACACTGCTTCTGACTCAGCGTGGTTTTTTCTTCCCCGGTGATTGGGGGAGGGCTGGGTCTTCGACACTTACCATCTCGCTCGGCTCCCGGGGGACTACAGGCTGGCCCTGTGTGTCCCTCCCCGTTCCTGTGTTGCTGCCCCAGAGAGGAGCAACAGTAGTACTGTAAATATTCTGCCCTAGGAATGCTTCTGTCTACATGCTTTCTCATCCAAGAGTTCACCATCACATAGCACAGGCTGTGTCTTTGACGGTGGGTGTCCCATTTTTATCTGCTACTCTTTATGTCATGGAGTTGTATCAAGGCTCTGAACGCAAGGCTGTGAGATGGAACCAGAAGGCTGCTTGAACTTTTGAAACCTTGTGTGAGATTGATGATGGTGCCGAGGTATGAAAGGCTAGTATGAGCAAGAAAAGGAGAATGCGTGCAGAGACTTGGTAGTGCATAATGGGTATTTTTTTACTTGGCGAGATGTGTCTCTCGATCCTGTGGGCTTTGGTGAGAGAGTGTGCAGAGAGCATTGCTATCAAATAACATAAAACATACAAATGTTTTCTGCACTCAAAGGACATCCACATCTGTGGGAAGACTTTGAGTTTTGTTCTTAGATAACCCTGTTAGCTGAATGTGTTAGTGAAATGACACTTGTACCTCCCTTCCCACCTCATCCACTGCTGTGAATGCTATATGGTGTGTGTTCTCCTCTGAGACCGATCTGCAAGTGTGGGAACGTGAACTGAAGCTGGTGAACTGAGAACATGGACTGAACTTGTGGTGTGCTTTGCGGGAGTACTTGGAAGCAGAGTTCACCAGCCAGCCCAGGTGTCTCACAGGTGCAAGTTCTCTGTCTGTTAGCTCCCCAGAAGAATGCTGTTTGTTTCAATTCTGTGTCCTGTGCTTGGATGCGTTTTATAAGAGATGTCAATGTTGGAAATTCTTAAATAAAACTGATTTAAATTATATATATATATATATCTATAATCTTGTGTGATATTAGTCTTGCTCCCATTTCCAAATGGGCAGAACAAGAAACTCAAGAAAAATGGTGAGTCAAAGAATTACATCTCCCACTCAAAATAAACAGGCAACAGAGCAGACAATGAAGAACCTAGAGAAGAGTGCTCTAAACACTCTACAAATGCTACTGGTAACAATGATCAATGGAAAGTTGGAAAGCATGAAGAAGGATATATGTGAACATGAACATGAAGGCGATGACACTAATTAAAGAATAATGCAGCTGACTAGAAACTTCAGAAAAATAGAAGAATATAAAATTAACCCTCAAAAATCAATAGCTTTCCGGTATGCCAACTAGGAGAAGAGAAAGGCAGAAATCAGGAAAGCTTTTACCTCCAGGTCTTTGACCCATTTGGAGTTAATTCTAGTACAGGGTGACAAAGAAGGATCCAACTTTAGTTTTCTGCAGGTGCTTAAACAGTTCTGCCAGCACCACTTGTTGAAGAGGCTGTCTTTCTTCCATTCTATTTTTTTTGGCTACCTTGTCAAAGATTAGGTGGCCATAGGTCTGTGGTTTGCTATCTGGGTCTTCAGTTCTATTCCATTGGTCTTCAGGCCTGTTCTTGTGCCAGTACCAAGCTGTTTTGATAATTATAGCTCTGCAATAGAGTCTAAAGTTTGGTATTGAAATTCCTCCTGTGCTGTTCTTTCTGCTAAGAAGTGTTTTTGCTGTACAGGGTCTTTTATTATTCCATATGAAATTTTGGATTGCCTCTTCTATTTCTTTAAAGAATGACATTGGGATATTGATGGGTGTTGCGTTGAATTTGTAGGTAACCCTTGGCAAGATTGTCATTTTCACAATGTTGATTCTTCCAATCCAGGAGCATGGGAGGTTTTTCCATTTCCTTAGTTCTGCTTTAATTTCCTTTTTTTAATGTTTTAAAGTTTTCATCAAAAAAGTCCTTTACATTCTTAGTTAAGCTAATTCCTAGGTGCTTCATTTTCTTTGAGGCTATTGCGTAAGGAGTCGCTTTCCTGATTATTGCCTCGTTCCTCTCACTGTTGGCGTAGAGAAAGGCAGTTGATTTTTGAGGGTTAATTTTATAGCCTGCTACTCTTCCAAAGTTTTGAATCAACTCAAGGAGCTTGAGAGTAGAGTGTATAGGATTATTTAAATACAGGATCATGTCATCTGCAAAGAGGGATAGTTTTACTTCCTCTTTCTGTATATGGATCCCCTTTATGTTTGCTTCTTGCTTTATTGCACTGGCTAGGAATTCTAATACTATGTTAAAGAGAAGTGGAGAGAGTGGGCATCCTTGTCTGGTTCCTGATTTTAGAGGGAATGGCTTTAGCTTTTCGCCGTTAAGTATAATACTAGCTGTGGGTTTGTCATACACAGCCTTTATTATATTGAGGAATGTTCCATGGATTCCTAGTTTCTCCAGAGCTTTTAACATAAAGGGGTGTTGGATCCTGTCAAATGCCTTTTCTGTATCTATTGAGACAATCATATGATTTTTGTCTCTGCTCCTGTTATATTAATTGATTTGCGTATGTTGAACCAGCTTTGCCTCCCTGTGATGAAACCTGTTTGATCATAGTGTATAATTTTTTTTGATCAGTTGTTGTAGACGGTTGGCCAGTATTTTGTTGAGAAGTTTTGCACTGAAAACTTTACAAGAAGGAATAGGAGATACACTAGACCTCCTTGGCACAGGTCGAAACTTTCCTAATAAGGACTAAGAATCACATCAAATCAGAGAAAGGCTGCATTAAACTGCAGAGCTTTTGTAAGGCAAAGGACATAGCAAGTAAACTAATTAGGAAGCCTACAGAGTGGGAGAAGATCTTCACCAACCATACAACAAAGGCCTCATATCTAAAATATATCAACAGCTCAAAAAATTGAATCAATCCAAAACTAATCTCCAAATAACAATCATCCCATTAAAAAATGGGCCAAAGACTTAAAGAGAGCCTTCTCTGAAGAAACAAAAATGGCCTATAGACACATGAAGAAATGCTCAACATCTCTGGTCATAAAAGAAATGCAAATTAAAACAACTCTAAGATTCCACCTCACCCCAGTTAGAATGTCCAGGATCATGAAAACTAATAACAACAGATGCTGGATGTGGCCAGGAGGGATCACTACTACACTGTTGGTGGGAGTGCAAACTCATTCAACCACTATGGAAAGCAGTATGGCAGTTCCTCAAAAGACTAAACATAGAGCTCCCCTATGACCCAGCAATTCCACTATTTGGCATTTACCCAATCATCCAGAAACAAAGACATACTAAATCCACCAGCACAATGATGTTCATTGCAGCACTATTTATCATAGCAAAGATATGGAACCAACCTAGATGTCCCTCAGTTGATGAGTGGATCAACAAAATGTGGTATTTGTTCACAATGAAATTCTATGCTGCTGTCAGAAAGAATGACATTGCCCCATTTTTAAGGAAATGGAAAGACTTAGAAAACAAATCATATTAAGTTAAGTAAGCCAGACTCAAAGGAACTTAGGCTCAATGGTTTCCCTCACTTGTCATAACCAGTAGTAACCTTGGGCTGTCCTGGCAGAGATTTGCAATAGAGCAAAACCTTGATACAAAAGGCCATATAGTAGGATGCTAAATGAAAGGATATCTAGGATATGGAAACATAAGCCATATAATGAATGATTGTTATTGTTAAGGTACTATGTTATCTCTCATCTCTTTTGCTGTCTCTTGGTTATTTCATATTGTTACAGTATCTCACTTTGTTACCTGATATATTGGATATATTTGTATTTGGTTATTTGAAATTGGGTAGGGAAGGGGGAAAAGAAGACGAGGGGTGGGGGGAGGGAAATGGGGACCAAGACATGAGAAAGGTATCAATGTATGTGAATTAATGCACTTTCTCTCTGGTGAATATAATGTAACCCTCTATTAATTACAATAAAAATGTATGGAAAAAATCTGTTGTTAATTTGATCCATTATTGTTAGTGTGCCAAATTTTGATTGAGAACCACAAACCTGAAGTAAGTGAAAAGTTTTTCTCCAGGAAAAGACTTATATTTAGAAGTCTTCATCCCTTCAAAGTGGGATCTCCCTCTCTCTCTCTCTCTCTCTCTCTCTCTCTCTCTCTCTCTCTCTCTCTGTATGTGTGTCTCTCTGTGTCTCTCTCTCTATATATATAAATATAGATATAGATATAGAATATGTATATATCTCTCTATATAGAGTTCTATATGTATATATACAGTTCTATGTTTTAACACATTTCAGATTTTGCATTCCCAGATATTAACTATCAATATTAGTATCTAGATATCAAGAAACATCTAATTACCTACTTTTTTTTGCCTGTTCTGGGGCTTGAACCCAGGGCCTGAGCACTATCCTTGGGCTTTCTCAAGGCTAGACCTATACTACTGGAGCCACAGTACCACTTTTGGATTTTTCTATATCTGTGGTACCAAGAAAGAAACCAGGGTCTTCTGGCTTTTTCTATGCATGTGGTACTGAGGAATTGAACCCAGGGCTTTGTTCATGCTAGGCATGAACTCTACCACTAGGCCTAACTCCCAGCCCATAAACCAGGGTTTTGTCCATGCTAAGCAAGGACTCTACCACTAGGCCAAACTCCTGGCCACTCAACTTGCATCTTTATCATATATTTTATCTTTTGATATGTAAATACACATTCAGAAAAAAGTAACAGTGTATATAACTTTATAAAATTATAATTTGTCTAGCTCCAATCTCTTCTTTTCACTTATTTTTCTTTCTTTAACTTTTTAAAACAAAATTTATTGTATGGTTGACTTCTAACCATGTTTGCAACTTATGATGAAATGTTGGTAGTCTTTATAAATATTGTAATTAATGATTAATTCACTTTAATTGTGCACTAAAATTCGTAAAAACTATCTTCACTACTGTTATATTTATAAATTTGCCATGCCATTTAAGACTTTACAAGCATCTATACGTGATTTTTAACAATGTGAAAGAATGATTAATGTGTTAAAGTAGCTGTGAAATTTTAAATAAGTAAAAATTAACTTAGTAAAAAGAACAGATATTACAATCAAATAATAAATTAAATAATATGCTACATGTTGGTTCAATAGACGAAAGTGTTATCGTCATATCATCTTAGTTTTTTTCAGTACATTCTCCAGTGGTTGCATTAAAATAAAATCATACAGCAATGATTTTCTCACAGCCTATCTCATTCATTAAGAGACTCAAGACAGTAGTGACATTTATTACATATTTTGTTAGCTAAAACGAATACAAAAAATAAGTCTCCAAAGTTTATGGACTTCTACCATAAAGTATCTGGAAATTGTATTAATTGTCATTTTCTGGACCAGATAATGAGATTTCTCTATCTCTAAAATTTAATATACTTCAATGGTTATGACATGAAGATTTTCATATAAATTCAGTCAGTAGTCATTTATTTACTTACTCCTGACTGTGTACTCAACTGTATTGCTGACTCTCAACTAAATTTGCTCCCAAAGGATGTTCTTATGTATAAATATGTAAGATATGCTACTATTTTAATATATATTATGATTGTAAATGCATACCATACATATATACATGCTACATGTATGTTATTAACTTATGAAATATTTTGCTATTAACTCATCTTTTAGAAATGATTGAATCTTTTTATATTTCATTATCAAATTGTTATTTGTATGTATGTACATGACTGTTATTCCAGATAGTGTATTCATTTTAAATCAAAATGTATATGTAAAACTTTTTGATTTGAAGAGAATCTTAGTCAAGGCAAAAGATGAAGAATATTGATATCTATATAACAATTCATACTCAATTAGTGTTTTTGTTGATTAGATTGTCTAAATGAGATGTTCTAATTTTCCAAGTACATTCATGCTTGAAAGTCAATTCCTCGTTCTCTTTTGTATTATGTTATGCTGTGCGCAAAAATATAAGTGTGGGGTTAAATTTCAGTGTTTGTTTGCCAACTTTGTACAATCCCATGATATTCTGGTAACAAAAGGACAAAGCTTGATGTTAACTTGTGGTTCTTTTTTTTTTTTCTTATTCAGTTTCTTAGTGTCTCAGCTGGTGTTTTCACAGCATTATTTACCTGAAATGAAATAGATACATACAATCATGATTATAACTGGGCTGGATGATTGAGTTGGAAATCTACAGCTAGATATGCATAGTAATCTGGTTTGGGGGATTCAGAAGTTATTTGGCTGAAATAATGATTTCTCTACAAACTTACATAAAATCATGATAAATGGACTGACAGTGCATATTGAGGTATACATACAAAATATTATTGCACCATAAAGTTCTATGCTTTTGAACTGAAATATAATTTCAAATGAGTGAAAGAGACATGTTAACTAACATAAATTTAGTTATCAACGTGATAATTTTACTTACATCAGAAAAACTCTTAGGAAACTTTATGAATAAAATTAGGTAGCAGCAGGGCACAGTAGCTCCCGCCTCTAATCCTAGCTACTCAGGAGCCTGAGATCTGAAGATCATGGGTCAGAGCCAGACTGGGCACTATAGACCTTGACACTCTTCAATTAATCACTACAAAACAGGAAGTGATGCGGTGGCTCATGGGGTAGAGTGGTAACCTTGAGCTGAAGAGGTCAGGGACAGCACCCAGGCAGAGTTCAAATCCTATGACTGATAAAAAAAAAAAAAAAAAAAAAACAGAAAAACAAACAAAAAAAACTAGGTAGCGGCCGTGAGTTTGGCCTAGTGGTAGAGTGCTTGCCTAGCATGCATGAAGACGCGGGTTCGACTCCTTGGTACCACATGCTTAGAAAAAGCCAGAAGTGGTGCTGAGGCTCAAGTGGTAGAGTTCTAGCCTTGAGAAAAAAATCCAAGGACAGTGCTCAGGCCCTGAGCTCAAGCCCAAGACTGGCAAAAAGAAAAAAAAAAAAAACTAAGTAGCACTGGGATGTTCACTTTTAGAATGAAAATGTCAGGTGCTTTGCTATTGATTGTGTACTTAAAATCTTAAAGCAATATTGGTTCCCCAAGACAAGGCTTCCTTTCTTGATCTATAACTCAATCTCTTGAATGACAGGCCACCAAATCATCTCCAAAACTTTTATCTTATATATACATGTCATATATTTATAAAATATTTTCCTGTCTTGTCATCATCTTAAACTTTAGTGCTTTAGTACTTTATTAGTGACTTATTCTTTCCAATTAGACATTATTTGCTTGGGGAAAAAATCTTACCAACTTCCTTTGGAAATAGGTCATCTTTGGATTATGGGTGCAAAAGAAAGGTAGGTATGAATTGCATTTGGGCAGGAAAAGTTCTATTCGGTATAATGCTTTATAAACTAATATGCACAGGTGTTGGCATTCAATAAATAGATGCTTTTTGCTATTATAGAAATGACAAGGTACGGAAAAATGAGGAGAGGTGTTTCAAACATTCTATGTATAATTGGCTTACAGTTACAGAAATTGGTATGGACTCATATGTACCATAACATAAGAACAATTGAAAATACATTAAAATATTTATAACTGTAGATATACAGAAAAAGGTACAGTAACTAAATGAAATTTCTTTTCTGACAGTTTTGAGAGTATAGTTGGGATGAACAAAAACTAGTGCCGGACCATGGCTTTTATGATAGAAAGAAATTAAATTCATGGAGAAAAGGCTGGGTTTAGCATTTTTTTTATTGCCAGTTCTGGGCATTAGCTCAGGGCCTGAGCACTGTCCTTGGACTTTCTAAAGGCTAGAGCTCTACCACTTGAGCCTCAGCACCACTTCCGGCTTTTTTGTAGGTATGTGGTACTGAGGAATTGAACCTGGGTCTTCATGCATGCTAGGCAAGCACTCTACAACTAGGCCAAACTCCCAGTCCTTGGGTTTAGCATTTTGACAAGACCTATATGAAAATGGAACTTATTTATTGCCAATACATAGATTTGAACACAGGTGTCGTGCCTGCCCTGCTTGTATGCCTGACTGGAGTGCTGAACTTTGAACCATTTCTCCATCCCTACCCTTTGCTTGTTACAATATATTGGTAAATTAGTAATAACATTACTTCGTGAACAATTGTACCCCTTCCCATATTTTTCCCCAGCTTTCACTCTCTCTATCTCCTCCCAAGTTGTAAAGTTAATTTCCAACATAATGTCTTGCGAATAAAGCTGTTACAATGGTTCAACCTTTGTCTTTTGCCTCATCATCTTGTTTACCCCTTCCCTATTTAGAATAAATAAGTAAACATATATACAACACACAAGGTACCAAAGCCAGATACAGTAACAGCAAGGGATAAAGTATTAAGGGGAAAAAGGGGGAGCAAAGAAATAACTTCATTTTCTTATGAATCAAATTGCTTGTAAAGCATGGTCCTTTTGATTGAGTCCTCCTAGGTCAATAGGATTACAGGTGTGATCTTTTTCCCCGACAACCTCTGCAGGAACTGACATTTCCTAATGTCTAAAGGAAATTAATCTCAAAATGACCAAGGCAATTAAAAGCTATGGAAGAATGACTATTATAGCTGATGAAGATCTCAGGAGACATGACAATTAATTCAGTGTTAAATCTTGGAAGGACATTAAGTAAAAATTCTTTCAGTCCATTTTATGTTGTGGACTGACTCCACTCAAGTCTATTTAATTTATGGACAATATAAATGCCTTTCTTTGGAAGAAAAAAACAACAACAACAATAGCATTATCTTAGGATAATGGTGCTGGCAGACATAGTTGTTTAAAGGATAGTGCTCTTGGCTTCCAAGACGGCACCTCACTGCTTTATGCTCACACAAAGAAACACTTACATTCTCCTTTGATGTAAAGGAAGAGAGTTGAACACTGTGAATATTCTTTTCTTTGGGTCTATTCTGAATGATGAGAAGACAAGTTTAATGACCTCCTAAATGTTTATCTCTTAAAATCAGTATTGTGGCAACATCTTAGTGTAGGAAATCCAGTCAAGTGATGGAATTAGAAAAATTAATTCCTTATAGATATTACTATAAAATAATTATATTCAGAGTAAATTAAAGGTTAATAATGAAATATCCTGGGTGAAGGCATATAGAAATTATTCATGCTATATAGATTTTCTGCAAATCTGAACATATTATTAAATTGAAAGTTTGTTTCCAAAATACATGAAATTCAAAATAAAATAACTTTCATTTGCTTTTAGATCAGTTTCTAAAGGCAAGTAAGTTTTGAATCATAGATCTCCTATTTATGTTTTTTTCCAAGTTGACATTTTTTCTGGTAAATCTTCAGGAATTTCTTTTCCTTTTCTTTTCTTTTCTTTTCTTTTTTTGGCCAGTCCCAGGGCTTGAACTGAGGGCCTGAGCACTGTTCTTGGGGTTTTTTCTCAAGGTTAGCACTCTGCTACTTGAGCCACAGCACCATTTTTGGCTTTTTCTTATGTATGCGGTACCAAGAAATCGAACCCAGGTCTTCATGCATGCTAGGCACACACTCTACCACTAGGCCAAACTCCCGGCCCCTCTTCAGGAATTTCTAACAAGTATGAATTCCTAAAAATAAAAAAGCTGTAATGACTTTTACAAGGAGAGAAGTATACTTTTTATCATAATATTCAGATCAGAGTAGTAGCAATCTGGGTTTTCATTATTGTTTTAATCATTTATGCAAGCATATTTGAGTTTATTAATATAATGCTTATATATGAAGCCTAAGAAACATGCATTTTCATTCATAGTCAACAGAAATTATTGTTTAAAAATATAAACAGAAATGTCTTTCACTTACACTCTCTCAAGATAGTAGAATAACAATAATAAAGTAACAAATAATAATCCTCCATGAAGATTAAAACACTTAGAGTACTTTTAGTTTTCACCCTTCTTCTGGTTTGCTAATTTTATTTTGCTATCCTGACTTTGGGTCACTCATTCTCCCCTGACCTTTTAAAAATTACCTATATATTGTTAATTTTTATAGAAACAAGTAACTATCACACAATTCCCTATTCAATGAAGTGTAATATTGTCACTATATATAGATTACTCCCAAATTGTAACTTGAATTTTTTTCAACTTATGTACTAAAGTTCAGGATCCCTAAAAGCTTACAGGAGACTCTTCTGAGAAATCCAGTGGAAATAAACCACTAATCCTAACCTGTGGATACCGTGATTATAACATGCATCAGGACTTCCCTGGTGAATGGTGGAATATCCCATTAGGAAGGCAGTGTGAATGCAATATCAACTCCTCTTCTTTCTGCCTCCGAACTCTTCATAACATATCATTTCTTCTCAGGACCAATGCAAAACTTTCCTCTGGCATTACTCTGTTTCTCCAATGCAAAATGCATGTGAGAAAGAAGACCATTGTAATGAGTCCATGACCAAGACACCATATACACAAGAAACAATGCAGACTTAAGGAAGCCCTGAGATTGCTTTGTTGTCTGCTTATGGGATAGCTATTCATACTACAGATAAAGGAAGACTGTGTGTGAAGATGGAAAAAGAGCAATATGAAGGCCTAATTGTTTTTTTAAAAAATTGCTTGAAAATGATGAATGTACAATATAGCCATCTGAGTTCAATTGCAGGAAGGGAAAGCATGTGATGTGACTTCCAATTATATTAAAACTGCTAAATAAATGTTTATCATTTATTCGCATTCTTGTTGTCTCTGGAGAAGTTTCAAAAAACATCCAAATCTTGCCCACAAATACATAATTATTTAGCACTATAGAGGCTAGTAATTCTTAAGAAATGGATTTTTTTTGTTGGCAGTGCTAGGGTTTGAAATTAAAGTTTTGTGCCCATTAGGTAAGTACTTTGTCACTTGAGGCACCCTCCCAAGCCCTTTGTGCTTTAGTTATTTTTCAAATGTGGTCCATATTTGTGCCTGTGTAGGCCTTGAATCGAATCCTCTTTATAATTTAAAAGAGAATTTAAAAGATCAACTTTCATTTTCATAAATAAGGATGTATATAATAATTGTTCTTCAAAATGAAACTTAAGAGGTCCACAAGAAGTTAAAATTTGACAAGTGGCTTCCATTAATATTATAGTTATGTTACTTCAAATATAACAGTAAGAGACACATACATCTCTCATATCCCATATTTCTTGTAATAAAGCACCCAACTACCCTCACTTCTTTAGATCCACTTGATCAAGGTCTCCTAGTATTTTGTGCTGCAATAGGAGAGTGACACAGGCTGGGTAATTTTTTGTGAATAGAAATTAATCAGCTCAATGTTTCTGAAACTGAAAAGTTCAGGATGGAGAGAAGGGCATCTAGTAAGATTTCCTTTGTGACCTCTGTTACTGCAAAAAACAGACTAGTTGACAGTCTGGGGAAAGGAAATTCTTCCTGTTTACACTCCTGTAAGGTTGGTCTAGTTCCACCTCTTAAAACTGCTTACTTAAGGATTAAGTATCTAATTATGAAGCTCATATTCAAGCCCTTCCTCTTGCATTTTCCCAGGTTGTTTCTTCAGGTTTTCTTGTGCAGATAAGGAGATTGGATGTTTTACAGGAAGACCCATAGTAAAGGTAGGTGCTCAGTGTTTTCCATATAGGATCAATGTCCAAAGTAGAAGATGCTGGTGTAGATGAAGCCTCAAGAAGATAGTACTTAAATTGAGACCTAAGACAGGAAGGAAAAATAGGAAGGTAAAATAGTAAAGATGAGTGATTCCTATACTCATATATTAATACATAAATAATTCTGTCAGAACTGATAACATATGAAAGAGGGAGTGGAAAAAAATCTGAGACTAGGGAGATGTGTCATGGTTATATTAAAAAAGACCCTTGTGGGACATATAATGGAGGGCAGTTCGATTACAAATTCATACTTCACAAAAGTTGGAAGAAGAAAGGGTGATTATCAGTAGAAACCTTGGGCTCTCCTAGCAGAGACCTGCAATAGAGCAAAACCTAGATACATAAGGCCATATAGTATAACGTTAAATGAAAGGACCTCTAGGATATAGAAACAAAAGCCATATAATGAGTGATTGTTGTCCTTAATGTACAATGTTATTTCTCATCTCTTTTGCTGTCCCTTGGTTATCTCATATTGTTACAGTATTTCACTTTGTTATCTGATATATTGGATATATTTGTATTTGGTTATTTGAAATTGGATAGGGAAGGGGGGAAAACAAGATGAAGGGTGGGGTTGGGGGGAGGGAAATGGGGACCAAGACATGAAAAAGGGTATCAATGTATACGAATTAATGCACCTTCTATCTGGCAAATATCATGTAACCCTTCTAGTAATTACAATAAAAATATATGAAAAAAAGAACACCAAGATGAACTCAGAGTCGCTGATGACTTTGTGCATCATCCAAACGTGCACTTTTGAGCCACTAATGTGTTCTGGCAAGTACACACATGAAATACTCCATGGACCAATAATCATTTTCCTTTTCTTTTTCCTTTTTCATTTTCTCTTTCAAAGACATCTTTTAGCTTAATTCTATATGCATAAGAACTATAATCTTTAATATTTGTATAATCTAAGAACAGAAAATTAATTAGAAATCTGATTAGTGAAATTCAGGGATTAGACAAAAAAGCTGATATCCCAAAACTAATTCATGATTGGAGAAGAGTGGGGAGAAAGGGAGGAAAAGGTGGGAGGAAAAGAAGTGGAAGCAGGGAGAAAATCTTTCAAATTAGAAATTTTAGAGTTAGTCATATAATATTAGTGATGGCAGTAAAATGTTTTACTATTTCTATATTTTGTGAATATTCTTTAGTAATTTTTCAAAGGGATGGTTAAAACTCAAATCATTCTCCCCACCTATCCCATCCCCATCTATCTTCTCAAGTTATCTAGTTCCATTTTAACATATGCACTTTTAGTGTTATGAGTATATTCACCCACCATTTTTTCTCTCCCTTCCTTTTATGTCTCACCCTCCTCATGCTCTCTTTTGATTTTTTTCACTCAAGACCAGTTCTCAACCATTTGCAAATTGAGCCATTTTTTCCAATTCCTTTAGATTTTTACATTTTAAATAAGAAACTTTCATGTCAATCAGCTAACATCATAACAAATGATTTCTTCCAAATAGTGTCATAGATAGCAGATACGCAATTTAGCTAACAACTAAATATGTTTCAGGGGATTGGCAGGTTTGTGTCTTCTATGTTGTGTTGCTCATGGGCACAAATACAACTTCCTTTTCTAGGACCTCAGCTGTTGCTGGCAAGATAGCTTCATTCAGATTTAGGCATTCACTCAATTACAAAGAGAGGCAGGGTTAAAGGATTCCCTTTTCAGGAATGAAGTCCTCACAATCTCAATCTCAGGTGTGCATTAGACTAATGCATTCTTTTGTCTACTGAGCTTCTTTATAGGAAATTGTATTCCAAAAGAATTAATCTTTCTTTTCCCTGTATTATACAGTGCCATTTGGGCCACATTCCACTGAACTAAGACAATTAGAGAGATAATATCAAAGGTGATAAGAAATACATTTTATCTGTTAAAGGAATGTATAGTAATTATCTCTTGCTTCTAAGGTCATGAAGAAGTGGAAATAAAACCTTATATTGATATGAACACAATCAGCACAAAAAATTTCAAAAAGATGTATCTATCATTTTGTCCAATAATATTTATTGAACTTTTCTGAGAAACCTGTTTTGGATTTGATCCCCATAAACAATCTGGTAAAAACCTAAAATTTATTTTTATGGTAAAGTTAACAAATACAGTATATACAAATTAATTTAATAACTGATTATACATAAATTCCATGGCATAAGCACCAAATGAATATCCTTTGGCATTTATACCTATCTTGCTTTAAATCAGGAATACCGTCTCTAAGAGACAAAAGCATATTAAGAGGTTAATGCCAATTATAAATGTACAGCGTATTGCACAATGCTCAAACTAATGCAGATACAATGCCATTTAACGTTGAAAGCTGTGGTTAAATGAATTAATCTGCACCCTATGGAGCTGAGTTTATTTACTCAATGTTGCTTCTACTAGAAAAGTGGATACTTTTTCTTGAAGATGGAGTTAAAAGTTTGGGTGCTAATTTGTTTTAATAAGCATTCTTACTGACAGCTGCAAGAAAATAAAAAAGTGGGGGTGCGGGCACTAAACTGTAATGAAGCACCAGGAAAGAAAGCTGACTTAATTATTTTCATAGGATGTATAATGAATAAATTAGCCACACCACAGGTTTGCCATTTGTAGAAAATTTATTGCTTTTTCTTGAAGAATCAAATCATGACAAAGTCAATTTTTCTCCTGACTGCAAGCTGATAGATGGGGCTGTGTCTGGAAATGAACGACTTCCTCTTCATCATTGTTTTGGAAATGTTGATATTGTAAAGTGACTTTGAAGTTTTCTGAGTTCATGTTCTCCCTTATAATTATAAATGACAATTAGGTTAACTCTTTCTGCATGTCCTATAATAGTATAAATCAAAAAAATTAATAACTTATGTAACTACATCAGTGATGGCCATGTAGCTCATATTTATTAAGTTCATATAATAAGAAGAGCTAAATTTTATATTTCATGGAACATGACAGCGCTGTGTTCAAAATCTGATATTTTTTAGGATGAGGTATGGACTTACAGGGAGTAAATTTCTTATATGAAATGTGAAAAAGGATTTCTACGATGGGGTTATTGACTTTTTTCTCTATCATGCCAATGCCATATAATTTTTAATGAAATATTCCTTTTGAAATCTCTAAAACATCATCTATATAAACATAGTATGTTGCTGAATGTTCATATGTAATAAAGTCTGAATTATGTTTATTGAAAAGTACAGTATTTTATGCTGAAAGAACAAATGAATACACCACCTGTAATTCCAAAAGCCTTGCAAATTAAGTACTGATTTATTAGTTTGGCATTATGAAGATCATTCTTTATAAGTATCAGAAAATCTAGACAAGATACACAGATAGTTGTGTCAAGCTTATATATATATATATATATATATATATATATATATATATATTTGCCATTCCTGGGCCTTGATCTGAGGGCCTGAGCAATGTCCTTGGTCTTTCTCAGGGCAAGAGCTCCACCACTTGAGCCACCGTACCACTTCTGGCCTTTTTCTATGTATGTGGTACTGAGGAATCAAACCCAGGTCTTCGTGCATGCTAGGTAAGCACTTTACCACTAGGCCAAACTCCCAGCACAAGCTTATTATTTTTAAACACAATGTCACATGTGTACTGTGATTTTAATCCAGTAGAGCTGACATTGAATGGGGTACCCCTATAAAGCGATTTATCTTAATTCAGGGTTCCTACAGAGATGCAGTGGTACACCCTGCACAAAATCAACACTGTTAAAACTTTAATATATTTTTTTCAAGACTAGGGGTAAAGTTTAAGAATTATATGAGCTGTAAGTAGATTTCTAATAACAGAAAATTCTGAAAATCAGATAGTTGTAAAAATATACTACAATAAATGAATATTTTATGTATAATATAATAGTCTTATGAATGAAATTTAATCATTTTATCTGCAACAGAGAAACACTTTGCAGGCTTTCAGAATGAAAAACAGGCACACATGCACATCATTAGATATACACATGTATGCATACATATAGATAGACACATACATATATACACACACATTAACTATATGTTGTGACAAAGTATGTGTAGAAAAAGATTTCAATTCTTCATTTACTCTTTTTATTTGTTGCATCTTATTTTAGAATAACTGCAAACCTTAATGTATTTGTTTAAAATAAGATTATAAAGAGAGAGAAAATAATATTTTTCTGACAATATTGCCTTAACTGTAATGACTTGAAGTTTTATGGAATTTAATTATTCTTGTGTAAAACATGATCTTTTATAACATGAGAAGTTTGTATTTAGAAGGACCATGATATCAAAGCTCAGTAACCACTTATTAGATCTGGATCTACTTCTAAGAAGTAGACTAATTGTGTTAACATCACCTATGTCACAAAACTAACTATATATGAGTATTTGCACTGCATTCCTAGAATTGCAAAGTTATTAATCTATAGGGGATCATTTGTGGCTTTTTGATAGTGTTTTTCCTCCCTACAGCTTTGTTTATCACGAAGTATTTGAAGAACTATCAAGATTTGGGTAGGCTCAGTTCTGTTTTATTGGATTAAAGTTTCTGTGGTAGTTATTTTCCCCATGGAATTTTAGATATGCTTCCCTCTGTAAAGCAAATGACTCAAGCCTCAGGGTCACTGGCTTCCTTACAGTGACTTTTTTTTATTTCCCATTCCCTCTTCTATGCTTTCCCCTAAGGAAGCTACTTTCCTGTCCAGAGAATGCCTGATGTTACAAGAAGCAAAGCAAAACCAAATGTAAATAAAAGATCACATTTTTAAATGTGTGAAGTTTGAGATAAAAAATAAACCTACAGTGGTAGTGTGCTAGCTTTGGGCAAAAGAGCTCAGGAATAGTGCCCACACCCCAGATTCAAGCTCCTTGGGCCAGGAAAAGCAATTAGCTTCACCAGGAAGGTGAAGCCAAAGAACATTAAACTGGTTGATATTGAGTGGAAAATTGACAAGAACAATTGCCATGCTCTGAGATGTAATATACATAGGGTAGCATCTGTTAAGAGAAAGGAAATTTAAACCATACAATTTCATAGTGTTTATAGCAACACCAAGATGGGTTAGCTTTACATGGAAAAAAAATTTAAATGTCTTGTTCAGCCATTTCTTAATGTGAAAATTCACTTCAGTATGATTTCTTCATTCAAATATTGGCATGCTTTTTGTTTCTTTAATTCTACTGTTCTGAATTACGGTATTAGATTGAAAGGAAAAAGAGCTCTAATTATTTTTTCTACATGTGTATAATAAAAATATATAGATCTGCTTACTCAAGCCCATTTTACTTATTCTTTTGTCATTTATCTTTGTAGAGGAGGCAAAGTTAAATTGGAAAACCAAATTAATTCATCACTGGTAATCAAAAATGTCTCTTTCTGTAAGAACACTTTTTTTCCAAATGAAGGTTAATAAACATTTCGCTGAATATAAATAAAAATGTCTTATAAGTTGTTCAAAAAAAGTAAATATATAGACTATTTAGATCATAAACTAAATTTATTCATTGTAAGATTACAACTGAGGAAAAACATTGATAAAAGAAGGAATGAAAAATAGAAATTTGAATCAATTTAATAATTCGCATAGCATGAAGGAAAATGAAAATGAACTATTAGGTAATGGTGAGTTCTAGGCTGAAGATGGGGCCTATATACACAGTGTCCTATGTGAGCACAGAAGATGCATGATTATGGAGCTGCCCGTGATAAACACTAAGGTCTTTAAGCTCACATCTTTCTATTTGGATTACTTAAACAAAGCAGAATGTAGAAGAGTATTACTGCTCAGCCTTAGGTAGCCTGCAGGTCCTCCGTTTAGAAGCTAATAACATGGGGGGAATAGTTAGTTGGATTTTTCTTTTCCAACAGCTCTCGTGGAAATCCATTTTATTTTATTTTACCCTGGATCTTTTCCCATAAGCTTTCTCTATGGACTCAGTCTATTTTTGCCTTTTCTTTCATGAAACGGATACCTTTTCTTATCTATTTTCCTTCACATGGAGAGACTCCTTTGGCTTCAGCAATAAACATAAAAAGCCTTAAAATAACTTTGGCTATGCCTGGAAAATGAGACTCCTTTTAGTTCTTAAATTAGAAAGCTATGCTTTTTATATCTTAAGATCACACACACAATTTTGATTACTTTTAGCTCTAAATTCCGCATTTGAATGTAATTTTTTTCTATTTTAGATAAAGAAATCTCGTTTAAGATAATGCAGAACTCCTTTGAAAATCTTTATCACTTAAAGTTCCATACTGCTTGTTTGGACAAAATTCCCTCATGATATAATAAGTAGGAATTATAATCAAAATTGTATGTTATATTTAAAATTGCTACGAAGTATAAGAATTACTAGGGAATTTCTGTTTCGCAAAAGCAAATGTATCAACTTAAAGTGATATGTTTTCTTTCCTAATTTATACTTTTTCAGTTACTAACATGACATTTGCTCTGTCAAGCATTTATTTTGCCAAGGGATCATACTATAACCATTTAAATGTGTTAAAATATATTTTAAGGAAATTAACCATATTTTAGTATAATAGAAGGCAATATATTTTATTTGTGTTTTTATTATGATGAATATGTTGAATAGTTTCTGTTTAATATAGTATTTCACTGATTTAATCATCAATATTTTTAATACTGAAGACTGTTGTTTTTTTCTTAGAGAAACAAATATATAAAATATCACTTTGGGCAATTTGTGACTTAGGATTTTTACTCAGGAAGTTTATGTCTATGCTGAAGAGTTTTAATATTTCTTCTATCCCTTCATGTACTATTATTGTGACTTTATTCCTTAATATTGAGATGTTTGATCCATTTTATATTGATATTGATTCAATGGAAAAGACAGGGAACCAGTTTCAGTTTTCTGTATGTTACTTATTCATTCATTTTTATCATGTTTGATAGGTACACAGAGGATTTTTTAAATTTATTGTAAAGACAACGTACAGACACGTTGCAATTACGTAAGTCATGTGCTGAGTATATTTCTTTTACAATTGGAGTTTAATTCAGCATGTCAGTTGACAAGTATGATGAATATTGACCAATATCACTCCTTCCATCATTCTCTTCCAAAACTATATATGCAGGATCAACTTGATATTATGTTTACTTATTTCTCTATGATATTTGCCTCCAAGAGACTTTATTTTTTGTTAAATCAGGTAATTCCTTTACAAGATGGAAATAATTTCCCACCATTACTTCATGTGCCTAAAAGTTGTCTACATGCTGATATCTAATTTTCCCAGCACCATTTGTTGGCATACTTGTCTTTCTTGTAGCCTATGATTTTGGATTCCTATCCAAAATTAGATAGCTTTAGGTGCATATGTTTATTTGTTATTTGTTATTCCGTTATTCTTCAGGATAGTTTTTGTGAAACTTCTAAGCTGTTTTCATTATTTTAACTCTGGGATATAATTGGAATTCTTGTAACTACAGCTCTGTATTTCCTGCTTCGGATTGCTTCTGTGAGTTGAGGCCTTTTATGGTTGCATATAAATTTTTGGTTCATTTTTCTACCTCAGTGATGAATGATGTTGAAATTTTAATGTGCACTGTATTGAATTTGTATATTTTGTGGGGGTATTTCAGTGAAGACAATATTTTATGCTTCTCTATCATTTAGTGATGGCTTCAATAATTGTCTTTTTTATTATAAGATAAGAGGAGTACAGAAGTCAAGAAGGGTTACAGTTATTTAACTCAGGTAATGAGAACATTTCCTCTACAACATTATCGCTCCATCCCTCATTTCCTCCCATTTTTAAAGGCATTTGAAAATGTAATTTTTTGGGAAGTGGGGGAAATTTCCTGCTGCTTTCCTTACTAGTAATAATTTTATTCTAATTTGTTGGAGATTGATAAGCACAAGTTTTGTGCAAAATAGTTTGGGTACCCTTTGTACTCCTTTACTAATCCTAGGTCAGGAGACAAAGCTAAGGTTGTAGAGAACTTACCTCCTGAGTTCAATCCCTAGTATGCCATCTTAAAAAAAAGAAAAAAAGGAAAAGATATTAGGATGTTGGAAATCTTAATCCAGTCGCAGCCCTAGGATTCTCTGTGACTGGAAAGCCACAGAAGCTTTGCTACTAAGATACCTGAATCCATCTCTGCATCACAACTAAAAAGGCAGGAAATAATCTCTAAGTATTCTTACATCTCTATGAAACTTCTTCACACTCACTGTGAGGTAAAAACACTTGATTTAACCCCAAAGTTTGCTGCTCATATTCAGTAAATTATGGATCAATGAGAAAATTTATTTGTGTACTCCATTCCATTATGTGCAGCTTTTTACTTTATATTAGCTGAAATCGGTTTTTTAAATATTGGCTCAATGAATATGATAATATCCATTAAACTTTTTCTGATTGTTTATTCTTTATTTTGATATATGCCAGGGATGAAGTCTCCAATGTGCTATACATACATAGATTTTGTATTCAAATCAGATATTGAACTCTAATTATTTTAATGCTTCTAATAAGTACCCTGAGTTATGACAGATTTATGAAGTTTGTGAAATTCTTTTTTTAAAAACAGTTTGGAACAAATTTTACAAGCAGAGAACATTTATATAAATGTTACACATATGAGGTTTGTGTGTATACATTAAATTTGAAAACTCATAAAACTGCCTCACATAGATCTATAGATTTATTTCACTTCTTTGTCTACTGATTAGTAATGATTGTCAGGTGTGAACTGTGGTGGCACCTACCTACATTTCCTTAGGCAGAGCTCAAGGGAGCTTCAGGTGCCTGTGGGAAACACAAGGTATCTTGAGGATCTCCAAATCACTTTACCTTTACTAGCACTGCTATTGCTGTTGTGTAAGAATTTGAGTTTTCAGAACTGCTGTCCATATGTCTTATTTGACCTGGATGTATTGACTTATTTAACTGAGGTCCATTAGTGGACTATTGTTAGCCAGATGAATATGTTGACAGCATGTTTCAAAGTAATTACCAATGTGATTTATTGCATTATTCTTCAACTGATGTATTAACTCAACAATAATTTATGCAAATTTTGTCTTCTACATGAATATAAGCGTACTAGTCAGAGTTCCTCAAATTTGATTGCTAACGTTTCTTTAGAGTCTGGGGTCTTGGAACAATAATTTACCTGTGTCTCGGTCTTTCTTAGTAAATGAAGATAACTTTATAAAACTCATAAATTAACGTTTCATTTATTTGTATAATAATTTGTATAATAATTTTAAGAAAAGTGTAAGTAGTAAGATCTCAACAATTAAACTCATTCTAATATACACCATATTTATTTATTTTTTTTTTGCCAGTGTGGGGCTTGAGCTCAGGCCTGACCACGTTCCTTGGACTTTCTCAAGGCTAGAGCTCTACCACTTGAGCCTCAGCACCACTTCCGGCTTTTTTCTATGTATGTGATACTGAGGAATTGAACCTGGGTCTTTGTGTATGCAAGGAAAACACTCTACCACTAGGCTAAACTCCTGGCCGGTGTGTTTTCCTTTTCTGTTCATAGGTTATCCTTGCAATAATTAGATGTTGACAAGTAATCGGCTTTCAAACTTTCGAGGTTGATATGTGACTGCAATAGCAAATCATATAAAACTGAAGTCTTTTTCATTTAGAATGTTGTTTAAGAATTAAGACACTTGTCCTGTGAATCCATAGGTCTTAAAAAAAAGAAAAATAGAGCAATATTCTTCTGTTAGTTTGTACCATGATTCTTTTCATGCTTCACTGACAATATTTTGATACAAACTAAGAACATTTTAATTGCTTGGATTATTTGCCAGGTCATGATTCTAGCTTAATTTTTTTTTTTTTGCCTGGAGAATTCTTGGTAGAATCTTCTGGATTTTCATGTCTGGGCTGGCTTCAAATTATGACCTATTGCAAAGATAATAGGAAAGAGGCATCAATATCTACCTCCATTTTGCTTTTTAAAAAAATCAATTGATAATCAGTAAGAATTTTTTTAATAAATAGTACATAATCAGATGTTTTTTGTTTTGAAAATATTTTCTATTTTATGAGTTTTCTCATTCTCTTGGCATTGTTTTTCAGAGAACAGGAGATTTTCATGTCAATGAGGGTAATCTTGTTAATTTTACTTCCAGTCCTGGGCTTGGGCTCAGGTCCTGATCACTGCCCTTCCGTTTTCTCAAGGTTAGAGGTCTACCACTTGAGCCATAGCACCACTTCTGACTTTTTTTGTCTATGTATGTGGTTCTGAGGAATTAAACCCAGGTCTTCATTCATGCTAGGCAAACACTCTACTATTAGGTCAAATTCCCGGCTCCCTTTTTCAGTTTTTATTATTTAACCATGCATGTTTCCTTACTAGATCAAATATAGGTCACTTTTATCTGCTCCCACATTAATCTTCTTGAAGTTTTTTGCTATCACATTTTATGTTTATTTATATCAAGTTGATCCTACTGAAAGGTTAAGATCTTTGTCAAGATCCATTCACTTGCATGTAGCACTCTAGGTTTTCAAACTCCATTTGTTGAAAAGACTATATGTATAAAATTTTCTTACACATTCATCAACAGCTATTTGAGTGAACTTACATACTTTTTATTTTAGCTTGCTCTATTTTCTTCCATTGATCCACATATCATTTCCTCTAGTGCCACACTGTCTTGATTGTGAGAACAAAATTCTAATTGTTGAAGTTGAACAATGTCATTCCACTGACTTTGCTCTTTGTCTTTAATAAAGAGATAGTCGTGCGGGGCTTTTGTCTCACCACAGAAACTTTAGAATCACTTTGTGAGTTCTTTATATATCGATAATGCAAGCCTGCTTGAATTACATAAATGTTAAATATTTTCTCCTAGCTTATCCCTTTAGTCTTTTTCAGAGCAATGCTTTCAGATCAAATGATATTCAATTTACTGATATTTTCTTGTATGGATTATGCTTTCCTTGTCATGTGTAGAATTTTCTCCAGTGTTTTCTGAAAACTTTTAGAGGCTGCTAAATTTTAAAATTTATTTTACAAATAATAAAGATTGTGTCAAGTTTCATTATCATGTTAATCAATTTTAGCTGTTCCCGCACTATGTGTTGAAAGCACGAACATTTCCCCCTTTGATTTGCAATGACATATTTCTTAAAAGTTCGATTAGTGATATTATATTCTATTCTGTTTCTATTTTATGTATACCAGACTCATTAACTGCAGTTTTGAAAGATATCATAAAAATCAATTAGGTGGACTCTTCCTCACATCACCTGAAAATAATTTAGATATGCTGAATCCTTTTCTCTCATAAAGTTTAGAATAATCTGGTTAAACAAACACAAAAAATCCTAAAAATTTTATCTGAATTTATTAAATTCAAAGATCAGTAGTTAATCTTAATCATAGTTAATCTTAAATCATAAATAGGGCATATTTTCATGTTTACTACAGTTTTGAAAAATAATTCACTAATATTTGTGTTTTTCAGAATAGAGGTACTGAATCTCATTTCTTAAGCTTTAACTAACCATTTCTCTTACAAATAACTAATATAGACTGAAATTGTTCATTGCCATTGTATAAAAACAATTGATTTCTGTACATCGAATTTGTATACTAAAACATTTTTTTTAATTTTTTATTGTAATTAATAAAAGGGTTACATGATATTTGCCAGATAGAAGGTGCATTAATTCACATACATTGATACCCTTTCACATGTCTTGGTACCCATTACTCTCCCCCCACCCCCCCACCCGTCTTGGTTTTCCCCCCTTCCCTATCAAATTTCAAATAACCAAATACAAATGAATTCAATATATCAGATAACAAAGTGAGATACTGTAACGATATGAGATACCCAAGGGACAGCAAAGGAGATGAGAGACAACATAGTATATTAAGAACAACAATCATTCATTATATGCCTTTTGTTTCAATATCCAGGAGGTCCTTTCAATTAGCTTCATACTATATGGCCTTATGTATCAAGATTTTGCTTTATTGCAGATCTCTGCTAGTAGAGCCCAAGGTTTCTACTGATTATGATGAATGAGGGAAACCATTGACCCTAAGTTCCTTTGAGTCTGGCTTACTTCACTTAATATGATTTTTTCTAAGTCTTTCCATTTCTTATCAAATGGGGCGATGTCATTCTTTCTGACAGCAGCATAGAATTCCATTGTGTACAAATACCACAACTTGTTGATCCACTCATCAACTGAGGGACATCTAGGTTGGTTCCATATCTTTGCTATGGTGAATAGTGCTGCAATGAACATTGTTGTGCTAGTGGATTTAGTATGTCCTTGTTTCTGGATGGTTGGGTAAATGCCAAGTAGTGGAATTGCTGGGTCAGTGTTTAGCCTTTTGCAGCACTGCCACACTGCTTTCCATAGTGGTTGAACGAGTTTGCACTCCCACCAACAGTGTAGTAGTGATCCCTCCTGGCCACATCCCCTCCAGCATCTGTTATTATTCGTTTTCCTGATCCTGGCCATTCTAACTGGAGTGAGGTGGAATCTTAGAGTTGTTTTGATTTGCATTTCTTTTATGACCAGAGATGTTGAGCATTTCTTCATGTGTCTATAGGCCATTTTTGTTTCTTCTTCAGAGAAGACTCTCTTTAAGTCTTTGGCCCATTTTTTTAATGGGATGGTTGTTACTTTGGAGATTAGTTTTAGAGTGATTCAATTTTTTGAGTTGTTGATATATTTTAGATATGAGGCCTTTGTCCATTGGTTGTTTGGTGAAGACCTTCTCCCACTCTGTAGGCTTCCTAATTAGTTTACTAGCTATGTCCTTTGCCATACAAAAGCTCTGCACTTTAATGCAGTCCCACTTATCCAGCCTTTCTCTGATTTGTTGTGATTCTTGGTCCTTATTAGGAAAGTTTCGACCTGTGCCAAGGAGGTCTAGTGTATCTCCTATTTCTTCCTGTAAATTTTTCAGTGTGTCAGCTTATACCTCCAGGTCTTTGATCCGTTTGGAGTTAATTCTAGTGCAAGGTGACAAAGAAGGATCCAACTTTAGTTTTCTGCATGTGCTTAACCAGTTCTGCCAACACAACTTGTTGAAGAGGCTGTCTTTCTTCCATTCTATTTTTTTGGCTCCCTTGTCAAAGATTAGGTGGCCATAGATCTGTGGTTTAATATCTGGGTCCTCAGTTCTATTCCATTGGCCTGTTCTTGTGCCAGTACTAAGCTGTTTTGAGAATTATAGCTCTGTAATAGAGTCTAAAGTTTGGAATTGAAATTCCTCCAGCGCTGTTCTTTCTGCTAAGAAGTGTTTTTGCTATACGGGGTCTTTTATTATTCCATATGAAATTTTGAATTGCCTCCTTTATTTCTTTAAAGAATGCTATTAGGATATTGATGGGTATTGCGTTGAATTTGTAGGTAACCCTTGGCAAGATTGTCATTTTCACAATTTTGCTTCTTCCAATCCAAGAGCATGGATTTCCTTAGTTCTGCTTTAATTTCCCTTTTTAGGGTTTTAAAGTTTTCATCAAAAAGGTCCTTTACATTTTTAGTTAAGCTAATTCCTAGGTACTTTAATTTCTTTGAGGCTATTGTGAAAGGAGTTACTTTCCTGATTATTGCCTCGTTCCTCTCACTGTTGGAGTAAAGGAAGGCAGTTGATTTTTGAGGGTTGATTTTATAGCCTGCTACTCTTCCAAAGTTTTGAATCAGCTCAAGGAGCTTGGGAGTAGAGTCTATAGGATTCTTTAAATACAGAATCATGTCATCTGCAAAGAGGGATAGTTTTATTTCCTCTTTCCCTACTTGGATCCCCTTTATGATTGCTGCTTGCCTTATTGCACTGGCTAGGAATTCTAGTACTATGTTAAAGAGTAGTGGAGAGAGTGGGCATCCTTGTCTCGTTCCTGATTTTAGAGGGAATGGCTTTAGATCTTCACCATTAAGTGTAATACTAGCAGTGGGTTTCTCTTACACAGCCTTTATTACATTGAGGAATGTTCCATGGATTCCTAGTATCTCCAGAGCTTTTAACATAAAGGGATGTTGGATCTTGTCAAATGCCTTTTCCACGTCTATTGAGACAATCATGTGATTTTTGTCCTTGCTCCTGTTGATGTGTTGAATTATATTAATTGATTTGCGTATGTTGAACCAGCTTTGCCTCCCTGTGATGAATCCAGTTTGATCATAGTATATAATTTTTTTGATGAGTTGTTGTAGACGGTTGGCCAGTATTTTGTTGAGAAGTTTTGCATCGATGTTCATCAAAGAAATAAGTCTATAGTTCTCTTTCTTTGATGAATCTCTGTCTGGTTTGGGGATGAGGGTTATACTGGCTTCATAGAATGAGTTTGGTAAAGAACCTTCATTTTCAGTTTCGTTGAAGAGCTTGAGGAGTATTGGTGTGAGCTCTGCTTTGAAGACCTTATAGAATTCAGCTGTGAATCCATCTTGCCCTGGGCTCTTTTTAGGTGTAAGTTCTCTAATTGCCATTTCTATTTCAGTGCTTGAAATCGGCCTGTTGGGTTAGCTCTTCTTGGTTCAGTGTGGGTATGTTAATATTGTCTAGGAATTCATCCATTTCTTCTAGATTCTCAAATTTGTTGGCGTAAAGGTTTGAGAATTATTCCCTCATGATATTCTGGATCTTGGTCATTTCTGTCATGATATTACCATTTTCGTCTGTGATTTTGTTTATTTCCGTATGCTCTCTTCTTTTTATTGATAAGATTTGCTAAAGGTTTGTCAATTTTGTTAATTCTTTCAAAGAACCAACTCCTTGTTTTGTTGATTCTTTCTATAGTTTTTTTGGATTCCAAATCATTTAATTCTGCTTTGATTTTTATAATTTGCTTTCTTCTACTGGGATTAGGGTTGGTTAGTTGCTCTTTTTCTAGGTGCTTAAGGTGACACATTAACTTGTTGGTTTGTGATTTTCCCAACTTGTTGTTGTAAGCACTCAGCGCTAGAAAATTTCCTCTGAGTACTGCCTTTGCTGTGTCCCAAAGGAGTTGGTATTTTGTGTGCTCCTTATTGTTAAATTTCATAAACTGTTGGATTTCTGTTCTGATCAATTCGATTACCCATTGGTGATTCAACAATGTGTTGTTCAGTCTCCATGAGTTACAGGGTTTTCGTTGGTGGAGATGTGTGTTTAGTTCCAATTTGATGCCTTTGTATTCTGAGAGTGTGCATGGAATAATTTCAGTGTTTCTGAATCTGTTCAGGTTTGTTTTATGGCCTAAGATGTGGTCTATTTTGGAAAATGTTCCATGTGCTGCTGAGAAAAACGTATGTTGTGTTGTTGCTGGGTAGAATATTCTGCAGATGTCTGTTAGATCTAGTTGGTCTATATAGTTGTTCAGTTCTAAGGTTTCTCTGTTGAGTTTTTGCCTTGTTGATCTGTCCATAGGTGAGAGTGGTGTGGTAAAGTCACCGACAATCACTGTGTTTCGATCTATGTATTGTTTCAGTGTAAGTAAAGTCTGCTTGATGAAGTTCGGAGCTCTGGGATTGGGTGTGTAAATATTTAGGATCATTATATCTTCCTGGAGGAAAGATCCCTTTAGTAGTATGTAGTAACCTTCTTTGTCTTTTCTTACTAATTTTAGTTTGAAGTCTATTTTATCTCTTATGAGGATGGCAACTCCAGCCTGTTTATGGGTGCCGTTAGCTTGATAGAGTTTATTCCAATCTTTTTTTTTTTTTGTTTGTTTGTTGTGTTTTTTGTTTCTTTTGGTTTTTTTGTGTATGTGTGTAAGATGTGTCTCTTGAAGACAGCAGAACGAAGGCTCTTGCTTTTTGATCCAACTAGACAGCCTATGCCGTTTAATTGGAGAGTGAAGTCCATTGATATTGAGGGTTAGGATTGAGAGATATTTATTAGTTCCTACCATTTTAAAAAGCTTTTATTAGGGCCTGTGTCTTGACAGTTCTTGTGGTCCTTACATGGTATGCTGTTTAGGTGCCATTTCTTTCCCTATATTGCATTTATTTTGGTTTTCTATGTATAGAACATTTTTAACTGATTAATTTAATACAAGTATTTTGGCTTTTTACAACTTTCATATCATCTAATTATATACTTTCCATACCTATTTTGTTTGATATTATAGTTCACATGCACACTATAAGTCACATGGCACTCAGTAGAAATTTAATTGAATATTTAATGCATAAATTGTTCTATTAATCACAACCACCCTGAATTTATGGAATATTCATTGGTCATCATATATGAATGTGAACTCTAGCTATAGTATCTCAAAACTAATAGTATTAAAATTGTTTGAAATTAAAAACAGATTATCAGTTGTACTTGGATGTTTATAGTCTAATATGATTTTAAAAATGTGTCTGCATCTAAGGAAGAAGTAACAGACAAATGAGAATTATGTTCTTTCTGTCACTGGAAATATGTAATCGTGATGGTAAATTCACTAAAGATTCTTATGCATTCTTATGCATGCTGAATGACAGAGGTTGAAAAGGATAATGAAATAACAATGTTATAAAGTATAATCATTAAGAAAGATTTCCTAAATAATATGGATGCAAAATTCATGCATGCAATGTCACATAAAATTTATGACATTTTATGTGGATTTTATTATGATAAAAGAAATAGTGCAGGATGTGGCTTATGCCTAATATTTTAATAACTGAAGAGGCTGAGCTCTGAGGATTATAGTTCCAAACCAGCGCAAACAGGCACAAACACACACACACACACACACACACACACACACACACACTCACACACACTCACACACACCATTCCATTTATCAAGTCAATTTTAGCCATAATATAACATATACACAGGTATGAATGTATGTTCTGTTTTCAAAAATTCTAGATTTGAGAAAAACATTATGTATAATAAATTCATGACCCAATAAATGATATTTTGTATTTTATTGCTAATTTTGATGTTTGTAAATCTGTTAGGCAAAATAATATGAATCTAAGTTTCAATCCCCTCTCAAAGAAAGCAGAATGTTATAATGTGTAATCTCTGGTGATTATTAAGAGGAAGAATCCTGGTCCAGATTTATTTTATCGTAGGCTTAAATTTTCTGTTTCTCATGACCTTTTGTTCTAGTCTGCTGTCAGCTTCTCATAATCTGGAAGTTCTTTAATTTGAAGTCCACGCAGAATGTCATAATTTATTCAAACACTTTGTAACCAAAACATTCCACATAGCAGCAAAGAGAATATTTGTTTTCTTTCTGCATCTGAATTTCACAACAGGGTGACAGTCATCGATTGAAATATAACATATATTCAATCAATTTCGCCATTATTCATGCTATGAGTGAAACTCATTCATTATTTAGGGAAATAAGGAAAATCATGAGCTAAAATTTCATCATTTCTTCTACATAGATAGCAGAAGAATTTAATTGTTGAGGTGCAAACTGAAATGTAGTTTGTAGGAGCTGACAGGCTTTGAGACTTTTCCCTTTTACCTCATTAAGTCTGAATAAATTGCAACATCTACAAATAAAACTGTGAGGGAGAGAGTTTTGGTTTTGGCCTGATGGCATCCCATAAGGGCAAGTGGATTTGACACATATTAAATGTCCTCAACTGTCACAACTCTGTTGGTTGAAAGTGAGGTAGCAGTACTTTTGATGTGGTAAAGGACCACTTTTCCTGCTATGTGAACTTCTAAGCTCTTCCTGTACTTTTTTCTTAAATTGATGGTCTATAGACGATTTAACTAAATATACCTCTCAGTACAGTTGAGTTAAAAAATGGCCTATATGGGCTGGGAGTTTGGCCTAGTGGTAAGAGTGCTTGCCTAGCATGCACGAAGACCAGGGTTCAATTTCACGGCACTCCACATACAAAGAAAAAGCCAGAAGTGGTGCTGTCACTCAAGTGGTAGAGTGCTAGCATTGAGAAAGCCCAAGGACAACACTCAGGCCCTGAGCTCAAGCCACAGGACTGGCAAAAAAAAAGGGGCCTATAGACACATGAAGAAATGCTCAACATCTCTGGTCATAAAAGAAATGCAAATCAAAACAATGCTAAGATTCTACCTCACTCCAGTTGGAATGGCCAGGATCAAGAAAACTAGTAACAACAGATGTTGGAGGGGATCTGGCCAGGAGGGATCACTACTATACTGCTGGTGGGAGTGCAAATGAGTTCAACCACTAAGGAAAGCAGTATGGCAGTTCCTCAAAAGACTAAACATAGATCTCCCCTATGACCCAGCAATTCCACTACTAGGCATTTACCCAATGGTCCAAAAACAAGGACATACTAAATCCACTAGCACAATGATGTTCATTGCAGCACTATTTACCATAACAAAGATATGGAACCAACCCAGATGTCCCTTAGTTGATGAGTGGATCAACAAGATGTGGTATTTGTACACAATGGAATTCTATGCTGCTGTCAGAAAGAATGACATTGCCCCATTTGTTAGGAAATGGAAAGGCTTAGAAAAAATCATATTAAGTGAAGTAAGCCAGACTCAAAGGAACTTAGAAGTAAGCCAGACCCAAAGGAACTTAGGCTCAATCGTTTCCCTCATTTGTCATAATGTGTAGAAACCTTGGGCTTTCCTAGCAGAGATTTGCAATAGAGCAAAACCTTGATACATAAGGTCATATAGTATGACACTAAATGAAAGGACCTCTAGGATATAGAAACAAAAGCCATATAATGAATGATTGTTGTCCTTAATGTACTATGTTATCTCTCATCTCTTTTGCTATCCCTTGATTATCTCATATTGTTACAGTATCTCACTTTGTTATCTGATATATTGGATATATTTGTATTTTGTTATTTGAAATTGGATAGGGAAGGGGGAAAACAAGATGAGGGGTGGGGGTGGAGGGAGGGAAATGGGGACCAAGACATGTGAAAGGGTATCAATGTATGTGAATTAATGTACTTTCTATTTGGCAAATATAATGTAACCCTTCTATTAATTACAGTAAAAATATATGAAAAAAATCTATTTGGAAATATGTCTCCATTTTTTAGATCATACAACTATGATGTTAAAATTATCTCTTTTGCATTGGAAAGTACTGTTAGCAGAGATGACTGACGCTGTTACAATGGTTTTCTTATGAAATCGTAGAAATAACACAATGAATCTTTAATATGATATATAGATTGTTCAACACATAGCCCCCTCAGGAACTTGGTATTTAAATAAATTATCATCCCAATTAAATATTTTAAAATAAGCTATCAATTGTTAAATATTAGGGAACGATATGGAGAGAACGCTGTTATTTAGCTTTCTCCAAAATGTCTAGTAATTCATGTAGCTGACGGTCCAGCATGATCTGTTTGTTAAGCATCCTTATAGAATAGTTATAGAATGGTTATAAAACTCTGGTTTGGGGCCGGGAGTTTGGCCTAGTGGTTAAAGTGCTTGCCTAGCATGCATGAAGACCCTGGTTCGATTCCTCGGTACCACATATAGAAAAAAGCCGGAAGTGGTGCTGAGGCTCAATGGTAGAGCTCTAGCCTTGATAAAGTCCAAGGACAGTGGTTCAGGCCCTGAGCTCAAGCCCAGGACTGGCAAAAAAAAAAAAAAAAAAAAAAAAAAAAAAAAAAAAACCTCTGGTTTATCTCAGAGATTATCTCCTAAGTCTCTTTGAACCATCTGCATATAGGGAAAGATGTGAGCAGCTTAAAAACAAAATGAAGCTGGGCGGGGTGGCATATTATGCCTGTAATCCTAGATGAGATCTGAAGTTTGTGGTTCAAAGCCAGCTGTAGCATTATAGTTCCTGAGATTCTTATCTCCAGTTAACCACTAGAAAACAGGAAGTGGCCCTGATGCACAAGTGGTAGGGGAGTAGCCTTGAGCTGCAGAACTCAGTGCCCAGGCCCAGAGGTTGGGCTAAAGAGCTAAAGAACTCAGGGACAGCACCTAGGCCCAGAGTTCTAGTCCCAGGATCAACAAGAAAGAAAGGAAGAAAGAAAGAAAGAAAGAAAGAAAGAAAGAAAGAAAGAAAGAGAGAGAGACAGGAAGGAAGGAAGGAAGGAAAGAAAGAAGCTCGTTATAGAAAAAAATTGTCCAGCTGGGTTCGCTTTCTCATGGCTGTATCCTAGCTACTCAGAAAGCTGAAATCTGAGGATTAAGGTTTAAAGCCAGTCCAGGCTCAAAAAGACCTGAGATTCTTATCTCCAATTAATCTCTAGACAACAGGAAGTGGGTCTTGGCTCAAGGGTAAGGTGGTAGCCTTGAGATGAAGAGCTCAGGGACAACTCCCAGGCAGAATTCAAGCCTCATTACCCACAAAAAAAGAAAAAAAGATGTCCATATGGCTTAACAGCATTGTTCAAATTTACTTGACCCTGTTCTGTATGTGGATTTATCAAAACGGAGTATATTTTTGAAGGAGTTGTATAAGACTCAGCAATATGAGCATAAACACTTTACTTAAAACTGGATGTGTAATCCCCAGAATGTAGATATTTATTTAATATTACACTTCAAATAATGATTTTCTTAATTTTTAATAAATTATAGGTAAGTATGAGTTATTTATAGACATCTATATTTAAGGTACTAAACATATAACGAAATTCATATGGATAGATGCACTAGATTTTGTTTAAAGTGTTCTTTTAAAGGAAAATTAACAAAATATTTATCCCTATTAAATATACCGAACCTTATCATGACCAAATTTATGTTTTGTTCTTCTATTGCTGGCTGTCATATTGTCTACCCCATCCTTTGCTCATCTCTTTTTTGCTCTTTCTCCTCTTGCTGGCACAGGGAATTTATACAATGTAAAATAATCTGTAGGAGTTTTCTTTTGGTTTTTGTTTGAGAACCAATTTTCAAGGTTCATACAAGTCTTTTGGCTCACATCTCTAATCCTGTTTACTCAAGAGGCTAAGAACTTGAGAATCTCAGGTTGAAGTCATCATGTGCAGTAAAGTCTACAAGATTCTGATTTCAATAACCAGTAAAATTAAAGACTGGAGGTATAGCTCAAGGCGAGGTGTGCCTTCTCTGATCTACCTTCAAACACAGGTACCAGCACTGAAAACAAATGAAAAACCCAAAAGCAAACATAGGTCTATATTTGTTTGTTTGTTAGTTCACATGAATTTTATTTTCTATTAGACTTTTCCTTGCATTATTATATCTTTGATCATACTCCAAAGAGAGGACATAATGCAAATTTTATTCATTGTAATTTATATTATACTTGTATGTAAATATAATATATTGATATATAGCATAAATATATTTTATATTTTGACAGTAGCTTATAATTATTATTAAACTACTTTCTTTTTGTAAAATACATTTATCATACAGATATTAAAAATAAAATTAAACATATCTCATATTCACCTCTAGACATTAACTAATTTTTTTTACTTATGAAATTGATTCTATTGGACAGAAATTGCCAGTATACACCATTATTCTGAACATCAACCTGTTAATTCATATATGTGTGCTTTAATCATAGATCATTCTCAAGTTATGAAGACTGCATTTTCCTACTTGCTTCAAATCATAGATTTGATTTTTAGATCAATATTTTTTTTCCTTACATAGAAACAAATCATAGATTTTGTTGTGTATAACACCCCTGGCTAAGAATTTCCCATGACAAAGACTTCTGCATGTGAACTTATTTCAACGCTGGAGTTTTCCTGAGTACATACTGTAAATTATGATATTTTTGTTGAATATGATGAATTATCTAAATTTGTAATGACATAAAGAAAGTTATTTTAAAATGTTCCATTTATTGTGTTTTCATTCTATACTATTAACCCAGACATATAAGCAAGAGATATAGGATATATCGTCTATAATCTAATTACATATATTGAAATTCAAATAAAATGAGTTTGACTTTTCGTCATTTCAGAAGCATGACATTTTGTTAGCATTTCTCTAAACATTCATTTAAGAATCCATACTTAGCAAAAACTTTGATGGTGCTGAAATGCAGCAGGGAACTGAAAGGCAGACCAGCAGGGGCAAAGCTTGCACTCCAAAAACCAGAAAGGCTCTGCTCTGCCCTCAGAGTCCTTGGCTGGGCCCCGCCCTGGGAACAGGGTGAAATCCACTCAGGCTGGTTTAGCTGATTGCTCTCAGAAACTCTCAAAACCCAGGCCCTCAGCTGGGCCCCCTCCCGGGAACAGGGTAGGGAATCAAGCCATCCACCAGGCTAGCCAAGATCAAAGAGCGCAACTCTACCCTACGGCCCACTGCGGGGACTCTGGTTGGTCTGAGAACTAGTTGTGCAGTGGCACACAGCCTCTGGGAATGGGCTGAACACCTGTAAAAGCTGCAAACTCTGACCTAGTCATCGGCGGAGCTAATTTGGATGAGAACCACACGTATACACAGATTCCCAGAACCACCAGTCCCAAACCAAGTAAAGACCACCACCTACTGACCACACAGGGAACCTACAACAGTCCTTGATGCCTAGGAAAGCGCAAAGATGAATTACCACATATATAGACAATCAAAGTCCCACACAAAGCCCAAAAGGAAACAAGACTGAAGGGCTGAGAGATATCACCATCCCAAGAAATGACACCTGAAGAGATAGGAAACATCACTCCATTCAAGGAGATGATTGTGGACATGACTAAAGAGATTAAAGCAGAATTCCAAACACAAAAGCAGGAAATTACCAAGGAGCTCCTCGAATTCAAAAGAGAAATGAAAGAAAAGTTTAATATCCTCTCAGCAGACATGATCAGCTCAGTGACCACAATTCAAACAAAAATGGATGCATTAAGCAACAGATTGACTGAGATGGAGAACAGGACATCAGGAAAGGAAGATAAAACAAAAGGGCTGGAACAAAGAACCATCAGCCTGGAGAAATCAGTCAGAATTCACCAAAGAGAACTCCCGGACCTGGCAGATGCAGCCAAGAAATCTAATCTTCGTACAATAGGGATTGATGAAGGGCCGAAGTACCTTGATAAAGAATGCAATCCTTATTTTCCAAAATCATAGCAGAGAACTTCCCCAACCTCAAAATGGAAAATACTCACATTATTTAAGGTTTCAGAAGTCCAAACAGGCAAGAGCCTAGAAGGAACTTGTCTAGACACATTATAGTAAAAACACTAGACCTGAATAACAAGGAGCTGATCTTAAATGCTGCAAAAACAAAGAAAGAGCTGTACTACAATGGGAAAAAATTAGGATAACTTCAGACATCTCCACACAAACCCTAAATTCAAGAAAAGCTTGGATAAACATCATTCATACCCTGAAGACCAACAACTCCTAACTAAGACTGATTTATCCAGAAAAATTAGCATTTACATTTGAGGGTGAAACAAGAATATTTCATTCCAAAGAGAAGCTATATTAATACATGCACACAAAAACAGCATTACAAAAAATATTAAATAATCAAGAACAAATTGCAGAACAGCAAGAACCCCCATCAAGAAGCAATTACCTATAAATCACTAAACACAAAAGGGGAAAAAAGAGAGAGAGAAAAAAACCTCAGAAATAAAATTAAATAATGACAGAGGACACTGACCACTTTTCCATAATTTCCCCAAATGTGAACAGGATTAACAATCCAATAAAAAGACACGGAGCAGCAGGCTGGATTAAGAAACAAGACCCATCCATATGTTGCCTCCAAGAGACCCACCTAATTGCCAAAGACAGAAACAAACTGCAAGTGAAAGGGTAGAAAAGAATTTTCCACTCCAATGCACCATGCAAAAAAGCAGGAGTTGCAATCTTAATCTCCAACAAAATTAACTTTTCAGTAAAATCAGTACATAAAGATAAAGATGGCCACTACATATTAGTAAAGGGTACAATCCATATCCACAATATTACAGTTATAAACATTTACTCCCCCAACATGGGAGCACCAAATTCGTCAAACAAACTCTCTTAGAATTACAGAACAAGATAGACCCAAACACAATCATAGTGGGAGACTTCAATACGCCACTCTCACCAAATGACAGGTCAACTCAACAAAAATTAAACAAATTCACCATCGACTTACACGATACCATAGCCCAGCTGGACTTAACAGATATATGCAGAGTCTTCCATCCAATGGCGAATTTTTATGCATTTTTCTCAGCAGCACATGGAACACACTCTAAAATAGATCATAAAATAATTCATACAGAAAATTTAAGCAGATACAAGAGGACTGATATAATCCCATGCATTCTCTCTGATCACAGTGGAGTCAGACTAGCTCTGAACAACACAGTAAAAGTCAAAAAACATTGAAACACTTGGAAGCTGAACAACATACTTCTGAATAACTCCTAGGTTACAAAACAGATGAAAGAAGACATTCAAAATTTTCTTGAATGTAATGACAATCAAGAGACATCATAAAGAAACTTATGGGACACAGCAAAGGCAGTTCTAAGGGGAAAATTTATCGCACTATGAGCACATATTAAAAAGACAGAAGAAGAGCATTAAATAACCTAAAAAAGAAATTGAAGCTCCTAGAGGAGCAAGAAAAAGTTATCTCTAAAGTAACTAGAAGGACAGAAATAACAAAAATAAAATTGGAAATATCAGAGATTGAAATAAGATCCACTATACACAAAATTTACAAATCAAAGAGTTGGTTCTTTAAAAGAGTCAACAAAATTGGCAGACCCCTGGCAAGACTAACCAAAAAATTAGAGGGAAGACTCAAATAAACAAGAATCACACCGATATCCAAGACATTCAGTCCATTATGTATAAGTAATACCAGGGGCTTTATTCAAAGAAATAGTAGAAATGGATGACTTCTTTAAAAAAATTAGGCTACATGCATTGAAAAAATATGAGGTAAACAAATTGAACAAACCAATTTCATACAATGAAATTGTGGAAGCAATCAGGGAAATGCCAACCCAAAAGAGTCCAGGTCCAGATGGATTCACTGCAGAATTCTACAAGACATTTAAAGATGAAGTACCACCTGTACTCTTGAAACTCTTTTGAGAAATAGAAACAGAAGGAGCAATACCAAACTTATTTTATGAAGCTAATATTACACTCATCCCCAAACTAGGGAAAGACCCAACAAAAAAAAGAAAACTACAAACCTATCTCTCTAATGAACACAGACACAAAACTCCTCAATAAAATATTGGCCAACAGAATCCAGAAACAAATTTAAAAAATCATACACTACAATCAAGTAGGCTTCATCCCACATATGCAAGGCTGGTTAACATTCACAAATCAATCAATGTAATACATCATATCAATAGAGCTAAGGATAAGAATTATATGATAATTTCTTTGGACACGGAGAAGGAATTTGACAAAATACAACATCCATTCATGTTGAAATTACTAGAAAAAATAGGAATATGGAATATATTCCTTAAAATAATTAAAACCATATATGAAAAACCTATAGCCAGCATTATACTAAACGGTGAAAGACTGGGACCATTCACCTTAAAATCAGGAACTAGATAGGGATGCCCACTCTCTCCACTTCTCTTCAATATAGTGCTGGAATCCTTAGCCAGAGCAATAAGGTAAGAGAAGGACATCAAAAGGATCCACATAGGGAAAGAAGAAATTAAACTATCCCTATTCACAGATGACATGATCCTCTGCTTGAGTGACCCTATAAGCTCCACTCCCAAACTCCTAAAATTAATAAACCACTTTAGCAAAGTGGCAGGATACAAAATTAACCTTCAGAAGTCAGTAGCCTTCTTGTACACCAACAATACACAAAAAGAAGGCCCAAATCAAGAAAAGGATCCCATTCTCAATAGTCCCCAAAAGAATAAAACACTTAACCAAAGATGTAAAGGAATTATTTAATGAAAACTATAAAAGCCTAAAGAAAGAAAATAAAGAGGATACCAGGAAATGGAAAGACATCCCATGCTCATGGGTAGGGAGAACCAACATTGTGAAAATGGCTATACTGCTAAAATTGATATACAAATTCAATGCAATCCCCATCAAAATCCCAAAGACATTCTTTACTGAAATAGAAGGTACAATCCAAAGGTTCATATGGGACAAGAAAAGATCTAGAATAGCCAAAACAATTCTAGGCAAAAAGAGAAATGCAGGTGCTATTACAATATCAGACTTCAAATTCTACTATAGAGCCATAATAATAAAAACAGCATGGCATTGGCACAAAAATAGACCAGAAGATCAATGGAACAGAATAGACGATCAGAAATAGAACCACATACCTATAGTCAAGTTGTATTTAACAAAGGAGCCAAAGGTATACAGTATAACAGTCTATTCAATTATTGATGCTGGCAAAACTGGGCAACCACATGCAGAAAACTAAAAATTGAGTTAACGCATAAGCATGAACTCAAAGTGGATCAAAGACCTCAATGTCAGGCCGGAAACCGTGAAACTGCTACATGATAGAGTAGGAGAGATAATGGAACTCATAGGCACAGGCAAAATATTCCTGAACAGAATCCCAGGGTCACAACAGATTGGAGAGAGACTCAATAAATGGGACTACTTAAAAATAAAAGATTTCTGCACAGATAAAAGCATAGATACAAAACTGGAGAGACAGCCAACCAACTGGGAAAAGATGTTTACCAATAATATATCTGACAAATGCTTAATATCCAGTATCTACAGGGAACTCAAGAAACTAATTCCCCCGCCCCCAAACCTAACAAAGTATTCACTAAATGGGGAAGGGAACTAAAGAAAGACTTATCAAAAGAAGGATTAAACGGCAGAAAAGCATATGAGAAAATGTTCATCATCTATGGTCATAAAGGAAATGCAAATAAAAACAACCCTAAGATACCACCTTACCCCAACAAGAATGGCCAAGATTTTGATTTTGATCTCAGACAATGACAGATGCTGGTGAGGTTGTGGAGAAAAAGGAACCCTACTATACTGCTGGTGGGATTGTAAACTAGATCAGCCACTCTGGAAAGCAGTGTGAAAATTGACCTTCCCTACAATCCCGCCATACCACTTCTAGGCATCTATCCTGAACATCATGACCCAAGATATGATAAGGACACCTGCTCAGCTATGTTTATCTCTGCACTATTCACAATAGCCAAGTGATGGAAACAATCCAGATGCCCTATTGCAGATGAATGGATACAAAAAAATTGGTATGTATATATACAATAGAATTCTACATAGCCAACAGGCAAGATAAAATAATGGCATTTGCAGGGAAGTGGATGAATCTAGAGCGAATCATGTTGAGTGAGACAAGTCAAGACCAAAAGAACAAAAGGCCCATGGTATCCTTAATATGTGGCTATTAGATCCAAACAGTACAAAAGAGAGGACTCAATATTTGCATACCCAATGCTATGTACATGGTACTGGAAATATAAACACAACTACATAGACATAAAAACTTATGACTCTATAGACATAATGTTTTATTACATAGATTATTATGTATCGATGATATACAAACCCTTAGCCTAATTTTGATTAAGTTCTAAAAACTAAGTGCCAGTGATTGTATATAGAGATTCATTTCTTATATACTTGTTTGTTAAACACGTCATTTGAAATATGCTGTAAAAATCAATGTTAATAAATTCTTTATTAAAAAAATTGGTTGTTGGGACCGGGAGTTTGGCCTAGTGGTTAAAGTGCTTGCCTAGCATGCATGAAGACCCGGGTTCGATTCCTTGGTACCCCACATACATAGCAAAAAGCCAGAAGTGGTGCTGAGGCTCAAGTGGTAGAGCTCTAGCCTTGAGAAAGTCCAAGGACAGTGCTCAAGCCCTGAGCTCAAGCCCAGGACTGGCAAAAAAAAAAAAATTGGTTGCTTCTCTGTACCCATTTACTTTAGATGATCTTTCTTACCCTATTTCTTCCAAAGACTGCTAATGCTTTGTTATTATTATGTTCAAATCTTTTTGTTGTTGTTGTTCCAGGCTTAGGGCTTTAACCCTGCTCCTAGGAACTGCCTCCACGTTTTTTTGTCTCATGGACAGTGCTGTATCACATGTGCTGAAGCACCATTTTTAGCCTTTGGAGATAAGGGTCTCCTGGACATTCCTGACCTGGCTGGCTTCAAACCAAGATCCTCACACCTCAGCTTCCTGACCAACAGTATCAGGCTCAGATCATTTTTTTCTAACAACACTGATTCCTAAGCTTTATTTATTTATTTATTTATTTTAGCTAATTCCAGGCTTAATTTGCCTCAGTTCATCTCACTTGGATGTCAGAACATGACTCCTTCAGGAATACTGGGTATCCTAGTCCTTCATATACTATGTATTTTGTACACAACAGACAAAATTTGCTTGGTCAAATTATTTGAAAGGAGAGGCTGAGACTTTGGCACAGTAGTAGATTGCTTGCCTAGGATGTACGAAGAAGCGGGGTTGATTCCTCAGCACCACAAATATAGAAAAGCCTGAAGTTTTGCTGGGCCTCAAGTAGTAGAGCGCTAGCTTTGAGGAAGGAAAACCCAAGGACCCTGAGTTCAAGCCCCAGTACTGGCAAAAAAAAAAATATATATATATATATAGAGAGAGAGAGAGAGATAGATAGATATATTTAAGGGGATTAATAAGAAAAAATGCTCAAGTAACAGATTATTTGTTAATCTTTCCTGTTATTGAATCTTCTTATCCCAATCATAATATATTAAACCTTAAATATTAGGGATTGTTGAAAATTTGTTATCAGGAAGTAGTTTTCCCTCTTTTTCTGTGTGTTATGAATTCCCTTGACAATTATTTTTACTCTTCTAAATTATAATACCTTCACTAGAATGTAAGAAAACATTTTTAAACCTTCAAAGATTTTCCAGATTAATGGATAAGTATATGAGTAGCTCTAAAATAACTTAACGTTTCATAGTAGAAATGTGAAAAGCATTTTAAAAACCTTGACAAATAAAGTTGCGTGTGGCTCAAGAATTCATAAAAAATTTAATACTCAATTATCAGCATGCTCTCATACTGTGAATAATAGCAAAATTCATTTTGCATAGAATTTCATGTCATTTGAATCTGCTGGTACTCATACTGTTTTTTTTTATTAAAAATGGAAGCAGTGAAATGGACTCTATGGCACTGTCTCTTCTTCACATACTTTACTCATGTACTTAACTCATTAAATTATCCCTTTGAATTCATTTTCCTTGAGCTTTGCCTCATGGAATAATGCTTTCAGCTTTAACCCAGTCCATTCTGACTCATCTTTTTGTTTATCTCTCTTAGTAGTTTCTCATTCCAATTGCCCCATTCAATGAAAATTTCCTAGAAATGAAGCTTGTGGTTTTTGTTAAAAAAGATATTATGTCAAGTAATTGCTCTTTCTTCTTCATAAATTCCTTATTTTCCAGTACCAAAATTGCCTTTAAATTGTATTGCAAATAGTATTTGTGCTTTGAAAGACCATTTAAGCTGACATTCACAACTCTGTCTCATGCTCCATTTTTTACTGTGTTTGGTTTTTTTAAAGGCTCCACCGGGATAGGAAAAGCGTAATTCCTCCATGTTTTCATGCTCTCACAGCTAAGAGACAGGCTTATGAGCCTAGAAAAGTCACCTGTATTCTTGTACTAGAAACAGAATCTTGAGTGACTGATGAAAAAATAAAGGCAGAACATGGTCTCTTGTCAGTATGAGAGCCTTCCTGACCAGGTTTTGTGTTTAACAGGAACGTCAGGGAAATTCTGTTTTATTCCTGTTTATTGCATTCTTGTGAAAACTGCTCCAAAAGTTACTTTTAACCTAGAAAATAAAAGTTAGATTCCATTGCTTGTATTCAAGATAGCATTAAGAGGATTTCTCTTTAGTGATCATAGACACCAAACCTTCTTGAATGTTTTTGTATAATGTTAAGTATTTCTGTGTGAAGCTCATAATCTCATAGAAATTAAATGATAGTTTCTTTTGTCATAAAGCAAATGCTGACATTGTTTCATTGCACTATGCTAAAATTTTAACAAATAAAATACCGTTAGATAAATCATACTGGGAACAGTTAAAATATAAGTAAGCCTACATAAGGCTGGGTGTGCCTAGAATACATGCATACTCAATGTTTACCTATGTCAATAATCTACATTACATAATCTATAGTAAATAAATGTCATCAGTTTTAATGGCATTTTATGTGGGTTGTCATATAGCAAGACTGGCCTATTTACTGAAGTCAATATTTTATTTCTCATTGCTTTAATTTGTGTTTTAACATGACCTCAATATAAACAGTCCATTTAAATGATAATATTATGTCTAGGCTATTTTCAGAGTCAAATTTTCTCACAAGGGGCACTAAATTTAATAAGGCTGGTTCAGTGTCCAATGAAATAATTATCTATAATCTTTAGAAATTCCACAAGTTATTAAATGTAGGAATACAGTTTATTTCCTTAAAGTTAGGTTATCACAGCAGTTTTCTAACCAATTGGCCTCCTCATATTGCCCTCCTCTGAGAAACATATGTAGATTTTTGGGACATATATTCCAATAGAACTTAGTCAAGTTAAGGACTATCTCCAAGTCCCAACCAATTGGCAAACACATAGTCTGTTTATAATCTTTTTTCTTAATTGAGACAATTACACTAAAAAATAGGGAATAAGGTAGATTCATACTCCTACTTACATTTCCCAAAGGAGACACTATTAGTGTCATTTATCAGTGTTCTTTAGTGCTAGCTATTATTGCTACATCTTCCTTTTGTGTACAATTGCCAGTTATAGCAAAGTATAGATATTTAGCCTAATTCTACTTCACTACTTCACTAGTCTCTGTAATTTGTAAATACAAATTTACTATTTCATGATCAGAGAGGAATCATATTTAAGTTTGTGCTTATTCCTGATAATTTAAGAAGAAACACTAAAGGTGTATTTTCTTCTACTCTTCTCAATTTCTCTAATCAAAGTAAATAAATTAGCTATCCTCTCTCCCCTGCCCCTTCCCTTGTTCAGTCTTGGGGCTTGAAATGAGGACTGAGGCACTATCCCTGAGCTCCTATGTGCTTAATCGTAGTGCTCTTCCCCTTGGGCCACAGTTCCACTTCTGGCTTTTTCTGAGAAATTTATTGGTGATGGAAGTGTCATGGACTTTCCTGTCCAGGTTGTCTTTGAATTGTGATTCTCAGATTTCATCATTTTAATTAACTAGGATTATAGGCATGAGTCACTGGTACCCAGAAAAATTACCTAGTCTTATAATGACCAACTGATATATGTATTTTGAAAATATTTTGAGCATCATTTTTTTAAAGCAAAAGTCAGCAAATTTGTAATATTTCCTTGCAAGTTCTTAGACATATAGCATAATCAGCTATTTGAAGAACCACAGAATATATGAGGAGGTACAAAATTATAAAATGAATTCAATAACGTACTTTTTAGAAAAATAGTATAATCAACTATTTGAAGAACCATAGATTATACTTTGAGATGCAAAACAATGAACAGTGTATTCAGTAACTTACTTGCTAAGGCTAGGAGTGTGGCCTGTGGTAGAGTACTTGCCTAGCATAAACAAAAGCCTGTGTTCTATCCCTCAGTGCCACATGCACAGAAAAAGCCACTTGGCTCAAGTGGTGGAGCGTTAGCCTCGAGCAAAAGAAGTTCAGGGACAACATCCCAGGCCCTCAGTTCAAGTCTCAGGACTGGCACATAAAAAAGGATAACTTACTTGTTTTCTCACAAATACACATTTATAACATACTAACAGAACACGTGGTTCAAATAAATATGAAAATGACAAAAATACAATTTTGAATCATTTAGCATTTTTCATTTCATATCTTTTTTGAGTACCACTTTTAACAAAACAATATGCTAGCATCTATAAATACAAATAAAATAATATTTTATCCCTGTCCTCAAGAAAGTTATTGGGTAAAATTAAAAGAAAACAATTAATTAAAGCACATTAATTGTAGTATACAAGAGCTGAATAACGATAAAGAAGAGCAATGGGAAGAAACAAGGATGTCTGTTTCTGGGGAGTTGAAGAAGTCTTTATTCCCAAAGAGTGAATTTAATAAAATGTTCAAAAAGGAAATTAAGGAAACTGGAAGATGATAAAAAGTCATTAACCAAGTCAGCACTGTGGAAGCTTTTAGAAGGTGAGTGAAGCGGGGCTGAAGTTCAAATTGGTAGCATAATAGACTGTAAAGTGTATTTTGGAAGTCATTTGTCTTCTGTAGGTAATAGGAAAACTTTCAAAACATTTGAGGACGGGATATTATCATACAACAGTATTTAAGGGGTAATCTCACTAGGAGAGAATTTTTTTTGCAAAAATTAGTGGGTTTGGAAATTTTAGAGAACCAGTATTAATCCATTTAAAGGAATCAAATGAGCAAAAACTATTTGGTCACTAAAGAGAAAAGATGTTTGAGTTGTCCTTCTAACACTGAAAGAGTTTCTGTCCTTCTTTTTGTAAGAAATTATGGGTCATCCTATTCCTGATCCATGTGCTGGTAAACTGAACAATATCATTGCCCAGAAGTCATTAGATTTAAATTATATTATTTCAAATGTTATATTTGCTGTAGGAATGCACTTCCTAAGAGTTAAACTCATTTGGAATAACAAAAAACTAAATGATTTTAAAATGACTATGCAAAGATAAAAAAACGCACGATAAAACAAGGCTATGAGAGAGAAAATAAGAAAGCAGAGCAAAGAATAATTGTTAGTGTGTAGTGAAGACTAACAAATTATCTTTGCCCTGTGTGTTTCCAGCCACTTTTAATACACATAACTCTAAGCCACTTTCCACACAGCAAAGCACATTAAATGAATTGATGATTTGCAATTTTAAACTACAGTTGTACGAAATTACAGTTTAAGCTTGTATGGACCCAAACTCATTGAGTTTGAATTAAGATTTACAAATATATATTAGGTTTGGTAGGACAGTTATTGAATAAAACGTACAATTTGTGATACTGAAAATGCTGCAAAAATATGAAAATTTTAAATACGTATGAAATATTTCTAGATAATATGCTGATTCAATCATATGCAATGCATAGTCAATTGGGGTGTATACCCTGTATAGCATGATTATTATATTCCTAATTTAAAAATAAATTGAAAAAACTATGTTAGAAGTAATTATTTCATTAAAAAAACATGTCCTACAAAATTAATTCACAGAAAGACTAATAAATTAGATCAACTCAAGTTCTTAGGTTTCTGTGAGCATACTTGAATAGCTAAAGTTAAAACAGTACATTTTTGTCTTAGTTCAATATCTTTTTAAGTAAAAGATGCTTAAAGACATTTTATAAAGGCTACGAATGATCCTAGAATTATTTTGTCCTATCATGGAAAGAATAATTACAAGCCTATCCAGCCTATACCCAAAGGAAGAATTACTCAGCTAGATTGTTTCTCAAATATGCTTGCTTTTATAATAGGCATCCCAGCTTTGTCTTCAGACTTTCTCATCTACTAGGTCTATTTTAAAATATCTTGTTAATTTAATTTTAAGATCAGTTAATTTACTAGTCATCTCAATTGCATTCATCATTGAGAACTACTATTATCCAATAAGATATGAAGTAAGAAGAGTCTATGATTGCCAGTTCTGAGATAATTCTGATTCTGCTACCAGCTAACACTGAATTAAGATATAATCTGCTTCCTTATAATTTTCATTTCTTGAAACCATGTTAACAACTTTCTGTTTCATAGAAATTACTTTCCAGGTTTTACTTATATAATATCCCAATAAAGTACAAATTCCATAATAGGACTATTTTTCATTAAGCACCATCATTAATAAAAGTATTCTTTACCATGCATTTAACATGAAGTTGAAAATAAAAAAGTTACATTATGCACAATAATATTTGTCCTATCTATTAGTTCTAGACAGCAGATCTGGTTTATATTTTTTAAATATACATATAATGAGATATTGTAGATGCTATAGCAAGCCTCAAATTATATGACTATAATGTTTTGAAAGTCAGAGTTCAAAACAAATGTTTTTCTCAACTACTACACACTACATGTCAAAATCTTTTTTTCATGTATTTTTACTGTAATTGTAATTGATAGAAGGGTTACATTATATTCACCAGATAGAAGGTGCATTACTTCACAAACATTGATACCCTTTCTTAAGTCTTGGACCCCATTTCCCTCCCCCCACCAAAGCCCCTCATTTTGTTTTCCCCCCTTCCCTATCTGATTTCAAATAACCAAATAAGCATATATACAATATATCAGTAACAAGGTGAAATACTGTAACAATATGAGATAACCAAGGGACAACAAAAGAGATGAGAGATAACATAATACATTAAGGACAACAACCACTCATTATATGGCTTTTCTTTCTATATCCTGGAGGTCCTTTCATTTAGCCTTGTACTATATGGCCTTATGTATCCAGGTTTTGTTCTATTTTAAATCTCTGCTAGGAGGGCCCAAGGTTTCTACTGATTATGAAAAATGAGGGAAACATTGAGCTTATGTTCCTTTGAGTCTGGCTTACTTCACTTAATATGATTTATTTTCTAAGTCTTTCCATTTCCTTACAAATGGGGCAATGTCATTCTTTCTGACAGCAACATGGAATTCCACTGTCTATAAATACCACATCTTGTTGATCCACTCATCAACTGAGGGACATCTGGGTTGGTTCCATATCTTTGCTATGGTGAATACCGCTGCAATGAACATCGTTGTGCTAGTGGATTTAGTATGTCTGTGTTTCTGGACATACTAAATTCTAAGTAATGGAATTGCTGGGTCATAGGGGAGCTCTATGTTAAGTCTTTTGAGGAACTGCCATACTGCTTTCCATAGTGGTTGAAGGAGATTGCACTCCCACCAACAGTACAGTAGCCTATAAACAGGTGAAGAAATGCTCAACATCTCTGGCAATAATAGAAATGCAAATCAAAACAACTCTAAGATTCCACCTCATTCCAGTTAGAATGGCCATGATCAAGAAATCTAATAACAATTGATGCTGGCGGGGATGTGGCCAGGAGGGATCACTACTTGTCAAAATCTTAAGAAAGGGCCGGGAGTTTGGCCTAGTGGTAGAGTGCTCAGATCCTGAGCTCAAGCCCAGTACTGGCAAAAAAAAAATTGTTAACACAGATCAATTATATTACTCTGCACTATGTCAAACTTCTCTTTCTTTCTCATTCATCTTTTCCTGTAAATATCCTCAAAATCCAGACTTGTAAATACTGCAAACAATTTAGCGGAACTAAATGGCCTTTTAGATCTACTTCCTGAAAATGAATTTTGTGATAGCTATTATATTTTAATCCATTAATTATGTCTTAAGTTATATTTTAGTCTTTCAGAGTTGGAAATTACATTTTTTTGCTAGTCGTGGGGCTTAAACTCAGGGCCTGACCACTCTCATTGGGCTTTTCCCAAGGCTAGCTCTCTGCCACCTGAGCCACAACACCACTTTCAGATTTTTCTATGTATGTGGTACCAAGGAATCGAACTTGGGTCTTCATGGATACTAGGCAAGCACTCTACCACTAGGCCTAACTCACAGCCCATATTACATTTTTTAATATGTCAATTCACTACCTAGTCTTTTTTCTGTAATCAGCCATACAAATTTTCAGTAGTGTGTGCTTGATGGATTCAAAATGAAGCATGACATCGATGAATATTTCTATATTTATGATTGTTTCAGTAACAGTTATAATAGAAGAAAGCCCATCAGACTTGACAATAGGAAAAAAAGAGTATTTATTCTGTTTCTCCTGACAATGTTCATTCCTATAATTTATTCCATATGCTTGTAAGAGTTCATCTTGTGTTGAGTTTATCACATATGAGCCCAACTAATAAAGTGGGGAATTTGGCAAAAAATGTGGGCTTGAATTCTTTTTTTTTACAGTGGGTAATACAATAATTTTCTGGTTTTGTTCCTTTTTTGTTGCTGTCTTTATTTCTTTTTCCCCCAATAATATCTTGGTTTCTTGCATAGATTTCTTTTAAGTTTATTCTCATTCAATATTCTCATCATCTCCATTTCTATCCCTACCACTCGAATTGCACATGATTAATAACAATTAGAAGGATCTAAAGCTCAATCTTGTCTAACCACTGTATGTTCTGAGAAGTTTTAGCTGACCCTATGACACTCAATTTGCTTATATTTGTACCATCAAAGATAGGATCTTATATTTCAGTTCTAATGATTTTTTTTGTTTATTTTTTAATCATAGCACACTCTATCTAAGTATCTGTACTGGGATCTCAGTAGACAGAATAAATAGTTTAAAGAAATAAAGTTTAAAGAAAATATAATCAGAGACACCACTAAAGGTGATGTAAAATATTGTCTAGGACTAAAGGGGAAGTGGATGAGGTAATTTACTAGAATCTGAAGACCAAATGAAAGATTTGCATTTAAAATTTTAAAGCAGGCCAGAAACTGGTGGCTTATCCCTGTAATCCTGTTTCTCAGGAGGCTGAGATCTGAGGTTCACAGTTCAAAGCCAGACCAGGCACAAAAGTCTGTGACACTCTTATTTCCAATTAGCCACCAGAAAAACAGAAGTGGAACTGTGCTTCAAGGAATATGGAGGTAGCCTTGAGATGAAGAGCTCAGAGACCACTCCCAGGCCCAGAGTTCAAACCCCATGGCTGAGCCCTCTCAAAAAAAATTAAAGCAGACAAATGCCATGGAAATACCTGTGCTGTTGGATGAGAGATTAGGCCTTAATGTGGAAGGACAAGATAAGATGATAACATTGAGATCTCCAAGGCACAGAGCAGACTGGTGATAGGATAGAACTAAGGAGACAGAAGAATGGAGATTTAAAACATATAATATACATGTGGAGTACAAGTCAGGGAGAGAGAAACAAATAGTGTATATATTTGAGGGAATTATTAGTATATTAATAATTAATAAAAAGTGGGGCAATGGTGGGGATGTAATAAATGGATATATAACAGAAAATTGCATTTAGGTATTTCTGACTTGGTATATACACTAAAAATATATGTAATAAATAATATTCATTGACAATATATGGGCAATCAGATCGTGTAAATTTAGTAATATTAAAAACAATTTTAGATCATTCACAAAGTTTCTGAAGCTTATCCTCTTTATTGTAATTATGTTCCATAGATATTCCCTTATTGTATTTTCTCTTAATATGGTATTTTGTATTTAAAAATGGGATGTGGGAGGGTGTGGGGGGTGCTAATAAGGATTAAGGGAGTTGAAGAAACCAACTAGTTGTATAGATAAGATGTGTAATGCAGTCGATTTCTGACAATTTCACATTGTTGATACCATCCCTGAAAGGTCAATGACCAAGGTTCCTAAGAAACACCATAAAACAGAAACACATTTATATTTAAAGACTGAAATTTGGAAAAGTGCTAAAAACATGGATGCTGAAACTGCTGGCATTTCAAAAAAAAATCGGGTGGTGGTGGTGAAAGAAAGCTCACTGCCTCAATGGAAACTAAATCAAGCCCATAGAGAAGCAGATGTTTCCCTTTAGCAAACTTTCAAAGCAGAGGGATCGTGCATTCAGTCAAAAAGCTGGCAGAGAAACGGAGTTGTTTCTAAGTGGCTCTAAGGGTGGAGGGAGTGTCCTCGAAGACCTGTGCTCTGGTTAAAAGGGAAATAGAAGTTTTGGCAGACTGGACTTTTGGCTGGCTGCCAGCAAGTATGAAAAGTATGACAGCTAATGTGGCTGCCCAGATAGCTCTTTGGCTGCACCTTTGGTTGGAAGACAGTGCTTCTGAAAGAACGCCACACAGGAATTCCATTTGGCTAGGGCTTGCTTTCTGGCAAGGATATGGGAAGTCTTGTTGAATAAGCATTGAAGAATAAATTATGGCTGCCTCAGGATAAATACTTCTGTTGGGGGGGAGTGGACGGGGAAAGAGTTAGAAGGCAGATTACACAGAGGCAAAAAAAGTTTTTAGATTGGCAAGAAACACTAGAAATATAGTAAAAAAAAATAAATATAAAAATCTGGGAAGTTCTTCAAAGGGTCTAGAAAAAAAAGGCAGTTAGTGGATCTGGCTACTCAATCATTGTTCTGGATGAAGAAACTCGAAAATTAAAATCATATGTGAGCCAGAAATGAGAGAATGGACACTTAATTTCAGAAAGTCTTTATCTGCAATATTAAAAATGTTATGAAATATTTAAAACAGATTTGCTACATAGAAACCTGGCGAGATTCTAATCATGAACTCATAAAATAACAACCTGAATTTGCAGGACTAGGATCCTCTGTAATCTGTTGTCTCAAATCTCTTGGGAGATCAGTTGCCTTTGGGTTATCAATGCCACAACTGACAGGTTTGGTTCCTTAATTCGGAATTTGCACATACAGTTTGAGTTCACTGAGCTTGTGCCTTAGTGGTGCCTGACAGTGCTCTCAGGAACCCTGGGATGTAAAATGTCATGTCTTCAACAGCTGGTGTGTAAAATGCTGTGCAGAATTTTTACACTAATTGAGAACAAAAACCCATCTTAATTTTGCATATTTTTAGTGTTCTAAAGTATGCGATCCATAACACCCATGCCTCTTAGAGTATTTTCCTTAAGATTATGAGGAGCTAAGTTTCATTTGAATTGCAGGCACACATAAACTAATTTTTGCATCTATATGACACCTTCAAATTTAAGTAGACTTCCTATATATATATAATTTTTTATTTTTTTGCCATTTCTGGCTTGAACTCAGGGCCTGAACATTGTCCTTGGTCTTTCTCAAGGCTAGAGATCTACTACTTGAGCCTCAGCACCATTTCTGAATTTTTTTCTATGTATGTGGTACTGAGAAATTGAACCCAGGTCTCGTGCATGCTAGGCAAGAACTCTATCTACCACTAGGCCAAACTGCGATCTGACTTCCTATATTTTATCTGCTAAATTCAAAAGCAAATTTTAGGGATGATATTAGAAGAAAAGAAAATCATCTTGTGTTTTCATTGTTATTACATTGAAAATTTCACATGGATGGAATCCCATTGTATTGAAACTAACATAAAGATTTGCTATCCATAGAATATGTGGTATTGAGTTTATTACCTGGCCTATGAATGTTTATCTGAAGAAATGCATTTCATTTTTGTTGGTCATGATACTTGAACTGGGCTTGGGCATTGTCCCTGAGCTCTTCAACTCAAGGTAATGCCCTACCCCTAGAGCCACTCTTTTTTTGGTGATTAATTTGGAGGTAAGAGTCTCAAGGACTATTTTGAAGTGTGATCTTAAGATCTCAGTCTCATGAGTAGCTAGAATTACAAGTATGAGCCACCACACCCAGCTAAGAAATATATTTTATGATTGACATTAATAAGGTTCCTGAAGAAATGAATACTGGATACAAGGAAAAGCAAAGAGAAAAATGGATAGAAAGAGGAGATGGCAAATTACTGTTTTAGTGATTAAATTTATGAGTCTGAAAATGAGTTCTGCCAATTACCTACTTATGTAGCCTTGACTAATTTATTAAATAAAATAAAACATGACAATTACTAAGGACAGTATTTGAAGCACAATAGGTGTAAAAAGATTGTGTCTTATGAGGATTGATTTTGAAAGCTGGACATTTTTGGCAAAATCAGCTTGTTCCAAGAACAAGTTCAAAATACAAATGCTTTTAACTGATACCAGGAAAGAGACATTTGATTTTTTAATGCAATGCAAAATTCAAGGAACAAAAGCAATTATAATTTAAAAATTAAACAGACTGCTGCTCTTGACTTTTTTTTAGAAAATGATTAATCAAAGGCAATTTTATCCAGTTCCTTGTGGATATTTGACTTCTGTAGATAATTGTCTAATGTAAACTCAGAGGACACATATTTCTAGTCAGCAGTTTTAAGAAACACTACAACACAGTATTAAAGTCTTACTTCTGAAATTCAATCTCTTTAAATTTAGTGTAGTACATATGTGTAAAAGATTACTTGTTCCAGAAGATGAAATCTATGATGGTATTGATTAGATTATTTGATCACTGCAATGCAAACTATTTTATATGATTATTGTGAATTGCTAAAAAAATGCATCTTTGATTTTTAAATGTATATTGTTTGGGTCTCAAAATACATATACTTCGAATTGCACATTATTTCTATGATATGTACCTAAAAGTCATGTCTGTGGATAATCAGGGCCTTTACAAAATGTATAACAAACACAGGTTACAATAATAATAAATTGAGGAAAATATAGATTTATGAATAAAACCATTAAGGAGACAGGAAATAGAAACTCAATTTACAGTGGCTAGTTTAACATTAGTATGTGCATCTGTTAGGCTCAAACTGTCTTCATTCTTCATATTAGCTATGGAATAAAACCAAGACCTACTCTACTCAGCAGAGTATTTCCTAAAATCTCTAAAGAAGTTGGCACTATTTTGCCACATTCTGACAATATCAGAAGGAGACTAAATTCTATATGATGAATTTAAAGAAAAAGTGGAATTTGAATTTGACTCATTGTTCTATATTTGGACATCCAATCTGGCTTCAGCTTTTGTCAATGAGATACTTTATATGTTAATATTTAAATATAAAGATCCTTGTGTTAGCTTCCCATCACTTTGACAAAATATTTGCAATATTGAAACTATTAAAAACATTCAGTTTAGTTCACAGTTTCAGATATTGTAATCCATAAATGGTTTAAGCTTGTGGACATCAGGATGACATGGCCTGGAACATGTGAGATATGAATGCTACTCACCTTATGAGAGCTTGGAAACACGAAGAAACAGAATGGTATGGTTGAAAAATCTCTTCCAAGAGCAAACCTCACTGTCCTAACTTCCTAACTCCTTTTCCTAAGGTTCTACCACCTCCCAACAGTTCTGACTGGGACAATACTCTTCCAGGGGACATTTATGATCCAATCCATAAGAAGATTACAAGATTTCATATATAATTGTAATGCTTTTCCGGAAATGTTAGGTTGACAGTTAAAAGAATATATCATTTTCTAATTTCTACTATGAATATAATAATAAGTACTCCACAGGACAAAAGGTATTCATGTACAAAGCACTTAGAAAAGAATGATTCTATCTATTCACCTTAATCACAAAATGTAATTATTACATTCCTTAGATTGCCATGTTAAACAAGTCAATCCCTAGGTTGAATGCTTAAAAGTGTCGATTTGTTATTATTTTTTTATTTCAGCAAAAGCAGATGAAAGCCATATATGGAAACTTCCCTTGAGTTTCATAATGATTAATTCATCAATATTTTAATACGTTCCAAGCCAAATATTTCATAGGAATACTAAGAAAAGGGAAATGAAAACACCTGAAACAGGAAATTGTCTGTAAGCCTTTTCTAACTGAAGAACTATTAGAAGTTGCCAGGATTTATCAGCTGGAGATTCTCAGGTCTACATAGTTTATACGAGCCTAAACCTTCCTCTATTAGCACAATTTAGTGTGAGCTCAGAGTGAGAAGTTAGGGCAGTGTCAAAAGACACAGGGCCCATGCCTTCTAATTCTGAGCCAAAGGGACTAGAAATTATGCACCGTTTTCCAGAAGCTCCTAAACCAATTCCTCTATGGTATTTTGTGATCCTGTCTAACTGTGTAACCCTTATCTACATGGGTTATTTAAATTTAAATAAATTTAAATTAAATTAAAAATTAAAACTTGCAAGAGCTAAATTTTAAGTTCTCCAGTATTAAATATTCTAGTTGATGGCACAGAGATAAGTTCCATTGGGTTCTAACTATCCATGTCTCCACCACTTCCCACACACTGGGACCTTACCTCACCCATTGTAGCCTAAGGGGGATGCAGGGAGACATTTATGATCCAATTCATAAAAAATTTCTGCCAGGAAGAAATTAGTCCCCCTCCTATTTTAGTAATAGTAATCATTTTGACTGGTTCTGCTCAATTTATTCCCCTATTATCTCCAAGAGTGAACTCTGGGTTAAACTCACAAGAGTACAAAACCAAAGAGTATCGTATTACCTAAAATCAAGCCTCATTCAGGGCAAAAATGACTTGGAAGAGGGAAAAATTGGAGTTAGAGAGGAGAGTGCATTGTTTACCTACTTAGTACAGTACATTCATTTAGATTGTCTTCTGCAGAATTCACCAAGCACCAAAATGAATTTGGTAATGGAATTAGGAGTCTATACTGATGGCTAAGAAGAGAATGGCTTTTATTCAGAAAAGAGAAGGAAAGTAAAAGCAGGTAATGCAGTGTTATTTGAGAGAGGAAGCAGAAGCAGCATTACTTTACGATTTTGAAAAGGAATAGGCTGCTTTGTTAATAATAGCAAGGAAGAGAAAAGCAGATTTTCAACAAAAGTTCTTTATATGGATAAAATCTCCTGAGCTAAGTGCACTTCAAATCCCTGAGCCTAAAGCCTCAAAGAGCAAACATTTTAATACCAACTTGTCCAGGGTATACAATACTTTCCCTCCTTCACAAAGGCAAGCACAATTGTAATAATTTAGCCCCTATCAATCTGCTTCATCTCTTGCATATGACAGAAATGTGAGATCCAGGCAACTTGGGTAGGGTACAAAGAAATCCCTGGCTCTAGAAATACATATACTAAAATGTAGATGTTTGAAGGGTATTATCTTAAGGTCAAATTGTGCCAAAAAGGGAGGTTTTGCAAGATTATGTTTCTGTCTCAAAATTTGAAAACAGAATGGTAGGGAAAATTTGAGTGATTGTATTGGGATACATAACAAGATGTGGTCATTATATTTATTAAGGCTGTATAACAATCAGCAGTTTAAGAAATAAGGAATGTGTTGATGCTTGTCAAGTCAAGAGTGATACTCTATTGTCAGAACAAAGAAAAGATCAGCAATAGAAAGTAATGATATAGTTTAAGAAGTGATACTAAATGTGTTGTTAATGAGCTCAAATAGAATGAGGAGGAATGGTACTTTTGGACATTTAGAAAAGGCTGTGAATAAACCCAAAGGGAGAAAGAATAAAACTCCCTAGGGCACCAGTATTGAATTTTTCCCTTGCATGGCTTATTTGTTTTGATTTAATTTCTTCATTTTCTTTAGTCCCTTTCCTTTATTTCTCTCTCTCTCTCCCTCCCTCCCTCCCTCCCTCCCTCCCTCCCTCCCTCCCTCCCTCCCTCCCTCTCTCTCTCTCTCTCTCTCTCTCTCTCTCTCTCTCTCTCTCTCTCTCTCTCTTTCTTTTCAATCTGTGTGTGTGTGTGTGTGTGTGTGTGTGTGTGTGTGTGTGTGTGTGTGTGTGTTGACCATTGAACCCAGGGGCTTGTAACATGCTAACCACTGACCTGAAAGAAGTCAAGAGATATGAGATAGCCAAGTTCTTCAGAAATTCTGTGGGATATGGTGTCTAGATTGTATAACTTAAAGCAAACAAAGAAAACATGCTAGAAAGTGACTCCACATCCCCAACAAAGCACTTGTGACTAAAAAAAATTAATGATAAAAGATGATAATCTCTCAATGTCAGCCTTAATTGCACATGGATTTCAACATTGTGCTCATGGGGTTGAGTAATTCAACAATTTAACAAGTCAAACTACTTTGAATTTTTAACACATTTGTTACCCATGTCTATATTCACTCAAAAAATGATCCGTTATGAAATAATTTTACTCAATACTTAAGTTCATCTTAACAGATGCTTTGTTGTTGTTGTTGTTGTTTTCTTGCTTGCTTGTTTTTTTTTGTGGGTTTTTGTTTTGTTTGGTAGTAGTGGGATTGAAACTTTGGCTCAGTGCATGATAGTCTAGACATTCTGCCACTGTGCTAAACTAATAGTCACTTTGCTTTTACTAATTTAATCTTTTCTTTTCAAATAAAATTGCAATATTATCTTCGTTGGACTGTCCCTAAAATCCTAGTTCTCATGTTTATAGAGTAGCTAGAATTAGAAGCATGAAACATCTTTATTCTTGATGAAGTTTGCATTGCTTTGCCACAAAATTTCTTTCTCCACTTACTGAGTTCACTCCGGCCCAAGCCTGATATCCTTGCTCCTCACACAAAATTCCTGTCATAGTCTTGCTTCAAGATTATGAAGTGTAAATATTGTTTGCTTAAAGAACCCTATAGACTCAACTCCCAAGTTACTTGAGCTGATTCAATACTTTGACAAAGTGGCAGGGCACAAAATTAACCCTCAAAACTCAATGGTTTTCCTATACGCCAACAAGAAAAAAAGGCAGAAATCAGGACAGCAACTCCTTTTGCAATAGCCTCAAAGAATATTTGAATATTTAGGAATTAACTTAACTAAGGATGTAAAGTACCTTTCTGATGAAACTTTAAAAACCTGGAAAAGGAAATCAAAACAGAACTGAGGAAACGGAAAAACCTCCCATGTTCCTGTACTATAAGAATTAATATCATGAAAATGGCAATCCTGCCAAAGTCATCTACAAATTCATTGTCATATACATCAATATCCCAGTCTTTCTTTAGAGAAATAGAGTAATCAATCGAAAATTCATATGGAATAATAAAAAACCCTGAATAGCAAATCAATCCTTAGCAGAAAGAACACTGCTGGAGCTCCATGACTCATAAAAATTGTAGAAAAAGAAAGAATAGTGCTGGATGAATAACAATACTGAATTTCAGACTCCATTACAGAGCTATAGTAATCAAAAAAGGTTGGCACTGGCACAAGAATAGGCCTGAGGACCAATGGAATAGAACTGAACATCAAGAAATCAACCCACAGGCCTATGGCCACATAATCTTTGATAAGGAAGCCAAAAAAGATAGGATGGAAGTAAGTCAGCCTCTTTTTTTCATATATTTTTATTGTAATTAATAGAAGGGTTACATGATATTTGCCAGATAGAAGGTGAATTAATTCATATACATTGATACCTGTTGGGAGCCAGAGTGGAATCAAATTGTACCTTGATTTGCATCAGACAATGGCTTTATTGTCTTATTGTTTTATGGCCTTATTCTGTTTAAATGACCTGAGATTTACCATATGAATGTAACAGCTGGAAGTTCCCTGGTTTCAAGAAGGGACATAAGCCTGGAGTTGAGAATAAACGAGGCTGCAGTTTTTACCTGGGCGGCAGACCTCCGGGACCCGATGTGTTTGTCTCTCTTCTATTTTTTCCAGTCCCTGCCCCCTATTTCAGGAACCCCAATTTACTGCCAGTAGGCCCCAGCAGATACCCTTTCTCATGTCTTGGTCCCCATTTCCCTCCCCCCTACCCCACTGCTCATCTTGTTTCCCCCCCTTCCCTATCCAATTTCAAATAACCAAATACAAATATATGCGATATATCAGATAACAAAGTGAGATACTGTAACAATATGAGATAACCAAGGGACAGCAAAAGAGATGAGAGATAACATAGCACATTAAGAATAACAATCATTCATTATATGGCTTTTGTTTCTATATCCTAGAGGTCCTTTCATTTAGTGTCATACTATATGGCCTTATGTATCAAGGTTTTGCTCTATTGCAAATCTCTGCTAGGAGAGCCCAAGCCCAAGGTTTCTCCAGTTAGACTGGCCAGGATCAAGAAAACTAATAACAACAGATGCTGGAGGGGATGTGGCCAGGAGAGATCACTACTTCACTGTTGGTGGGAGTGCAAACTCATTCAACCACTCTGGAAAGCAGTATGGCAGTTCCTCAAAAGACTAAACATAGAGCTCCCCTATGACCCAGCAATTCCACTACTTGGCATTTACCCAATCATCCAGAATCAAGGACATAGTAAATCCACTAGCACAACAATATTCATTGCAGCACTATTTACCATAGCAAAGATATAGAACCAACCCAGATGTCCCTCAGTTGATGAGTGGATCAACAAGATGTGGTATTTGTACACAATGCAATTCTATGCTGCTGTCAGAAAGAATGACATCACCCCATTTGTTAGGAAATGTAAAGACTTAGAAAAGATCATATTAAGTGAAGTAAGCCAGACTCAAAGGAACTTAGGCTCAATGGTTTCCCTCATTTGTCATAATCAGTCAGCCTCTTTAACAAATGGTGTTAACAGAATTGGTTAAGCACCTTCAAAAAATTAAAGTTGGATCCTTATATGTCACCCTGCACCAGAATTAATTTCAAATGAATCAAAGGCCTTGTGGTAAAAGGAGATACCCTGAGAAGTTTACCAGAAGGAATAGGAGATACATTAGGACTCCTTGGTACAGGTTGAACCTTTCTTAATAACTGTCCAGAAACACTACAAATTGAAGAAAATTTGAACAAAAGGGACTGCATTAAACTCCAGAGCTTCTATATGGCAAAGGACAGAGCTAGCAAGATAAATAGAAAGCCCACATAGTAAGAGAAGATATTCACTAACCATACAACACACAAGGTCCTCATATCTAAAATATACCTACAGCTCAAAAAATTAAATCTCTCAAAAACCCTCACAGAAACAACTATGCTATTAAAAGTTGGGCTAAAGACTTAAAAAGAGACTTCTCTGAAGAGGAAATAACAACGGCCTCTGGACACATGAAGAAATGCTCAACATTTCTGGCCATACAAGAAATGTAAATAAAAATAACTTTGAGATTCCATCTCACTCCAGTTAGAATGGCCATGATCAAGAAATATAATAACAACAGATGCTGGTGGGGTTGTGGCCAAAGAGGGATCACTACTACACTGTTGGTGGGAGTGTAAACTCGTTCAACCACTATGGAAAGCAGCACAGTGATTCCTCAAAAGACTAAACACAGAGCTCCACTATGACCTAGCAATCCCACTCCTGGGCATTTACACCAATATCCAGAAACAAGACCATACTAAAGCCAGGAGCACAACTATATTTATTACAACAATATTTACCATAGCTAAGACATGGAATCAAACCAGATGTCCCTCTACAGACAAATGAATCAAGAAGATGTGGTACTTATACAGAAGGAATTCTATGGTGCGGGAAAAAAAAAAAAGAATAACATTGCCCTGTTTGCAAGAAAATGGAGACTTGGAAAGGAAGGGAGGGAAAAAATATCAAGGACTTCCACTGCTCATGATCTCAGGTTTGGTACACACTATTAAACATGTACCAGAATTTCACTGCATGGAATTAAATAGTATGTGATTTCTGTATTTTCTGAAGTGAATCATTTAACTTTTCTTTTAAACTAGATGGAAAATTATACATAATAATATTTATATTGCATAATTATATCAATTAAATTAGATAATATATGAAATTTCATTAAATATATAAACTTTTCATTAAATCCATAAACTTTCACCTTATTAAAAAGTATAACTGACTTATGGGAATAGTTTTGCAAATTAAAAGAATGCTCACTAGTACTCATGACATTTATCTTTCTTATATCATCGTGATACACTGATCCTTATAAAATAAAACCTATCCTTTATGTACTAGAAATTATCTTAATAACACATAGCACACTTTAGGAAAATTAATAGAAATCTTAATATTTGAGCACACTTCAATAATTTATTCTTCCTTTCTTTCCTCTAAGTATCCTCTACGTAAATGTACCATTTTGATTTTTGTAATAACTATTTCTCCAAATCTAAGCTTAGCGTTTTTTCAGTCTATTAATTTGGGATTATTGTTCATTTGTTTTGTTTTGGTTGGGATGATATCAAAGCCATAATAAATATCACAAAAAGTCTCTTTTGTTCACATGTCACGTCAGAGAATTTACCTCAAAAAATTCCCTATGTGGGTACAACACTAAATAGTGATTCTTTCTTTGCTAGAGAACACATGGGATTAAAGACTATGTGCATTGTGTTAATACAAATATAGCTTTCAGTTTTTTCCAAAATTGGCTCCATGCTCTTCATGGGAGAAGTAGAGGCCTCTGTCATGTCTATCTATGAATTCATATGGAAAGCCATTTTTCTTAAAAATCATATTGATCTATGCTTTTTTTAACTAAAAAGACATATGGAGCTGTGGTTTAATGAAGTACATTTCTAGACTTGAACATTAAGCTTAGGGAAAGTACCTAGTCCCGGAGTTTAAGCACCAACACTGAAAAATAAAAAAGTTAATTAAACAATTAATTAAATTTTATTTCCTCACAAGTAGAATAAAATGATTGGAAGTATGACAGTAGAAAACTTTGCAATATGTGCAAATAGAAAAAATCTGAAGGAATTCAATTCTGAAGAAAATGTAATACAGAAAAACAACAATGGAAATGAGGAAAAAACAAGTATTCATGCCTTCATTTTTCAAGCCAGAATGCACATATATATGTGCTAATAGTTCAGTACTTACTTAAACACAACAGAGAATATGGCCTTGGTATATTTTTCATAAATTATCTTTCTAGTGGAAATACTCTGTAAACTCTGTAATCTTTAACAAATTTTGTTCTCCAATATTTAACCATTTCTCTCATTTTATATCCACTTGTTATTTTACAGTTACATGCCAAATATAAAGTTTATGTATTTATTTAAAATGTAATATATTCTCAATTGTCTCTATATAATTTTTCCTGGTCGAAATATGGTCTCTAAAGATTGTTTTCTGTATAATGTAAAAGCATGAACCTGTTGATGTCAGCCTCTGGAATAGCTGGAATTAAAGATATGAAACCACCATACCCAATTGCTTTTATTTAAGTTTAGTAAATTATAAAAATTATGGGAGCCAGGAGTTTGCCCTGGTGGTAGTCTGCTTGCTTAGCATACACAACGCTCTGGGTTCGATTCCTTGGTAACGCATACATTGGGGGAAAAAAAAGCCAGAACTAGTGCTGTGGCTCAAGAGGTAGTGCATTGGCCTTGAGGAAAGCGAAAGCCCAAAGAGTGTGTAGGTGCTGATTCAAGCCCCAGTAAGGGCAAAAAGAAGATTGTGAAAGAATAATGAATTTTATATATTTTGTCACCAGCCACTTAGAAATGGTGTACGTTTAATTAGGCATCAAGTTATAAGGAAACACAGGATAGTAAATTTACTCAGCTGTTTTTTTTTTACATTATATTTTAATGTTTTCAAAAAATTTAAACACCAAGTTTAGAAAAGTTAGTTACAAGGACACAAACCCTCGCCTTAATTTTAATTATGTTCTAAAATCTATGTGCCAGTGATTGTATATAGAGATTACTTTCTTGAATACTTGTTAAACATGACATTTGAAATATGATGTAAAAATGAATGTTAATAAATTCTTTAGTAACAAAAGTCTTAAAAAAAAAAAGATAGATGGGCCAGGAGTTTGGCCTAGTGGTAGAGTGCTTGTCTAGCATGCACGAAGACCTGGGTTCGATTCCTCGGTACCATATACATAGAAAAAAGCCAGAAGTGGTGCTGAGGCTCAAGTAGTAGAGCTCTGGCCTTGAGAAAGTCCAAGGACAGTGCTTATGCCCTGAGCTCAAGCCCAGGACTGGCCAAAAAAAAAAAAAAAAGGTAGTTACTCTCAAGTTAGTAATGTTTTAATTGAACTATTTAGGAGCTCTTTTGTATCTTATAGTATATATGTAAACTAAATATAATTCCATATGCATTATGATTATATTAATATAGAGAATCAACATATTCTCAGCATATTTCTCATAGGAATAGACTTTGGGAATTTCATAGCTTCTTGATATTTTGAATATCCATTGCACATATAATCATCAAAGGTATTTTCTTTTGCAACATTATGTCTAGAACTTAACTACTTGCTTGTAGAGATTCATCTAAAATGGAAATGACATTGTAATAATTGTGAGTAAATAATCATATCACTCATATGTTTCCCCAAAAGCAAAATTAAAGCATTTAAAACATGTCTTAATATATTCAACTTAGGTAATATGTAATATTTCTTTTTCCTTTGAGAAGTATCCTTGGGCATTAAGTACCCCAAATGGTTGAACATATGGGGAGAATTTTTAGAAAGAAAATCACTAGCACCTGGATTGGAATAACATTCAAAATGTCTTGTATGTTTCCAGATGGCAATATATCTGTTCAGGGAGAATATATGCTTATAAATCAAGTTACTCTTTCTTTGTTCAGATTATCTTATATCCCCTCTCTTCTTTCTTTTGGCTGGTGAGTCTTTAATCATGTGCAAATTGATTTTAATAAATTTTAATATTAAATACCTATAATTACTTGTTCTAATTTTACATTTCAACTTACAGTATTTAAGCTTCATACCATTTACAGAAGACTATCTTAATATTCCTTTTGGGTGATATTTGAATGATACTATCTTGATTTTTATAAATATTAATGGGCCAATTGTGATATTTTTTGAAAATTGTATATACACATGAAAGTCTATTAAAATTTACCATGTTTTCAAATTTGAAATACAAGGATAATCTATGTTTCCCTGTAAATTCAATGAATATAAAAATGGTATTTTTAAATTAGGATTTTTACTCATAGCAAAATAAATTAAGTAAACTCTAAGAATCCAGAATATGTAAAGACAAAATATATTCCAAGACTACAAAGTTATTTCTTTTATCATGATTCCTAGTATTGATGACTGCTATTTTAACAGTTCATCCTCAGGTTATGAAACTATTGCATTCTTTTTTGTTCTTTCCTTTCAGTGTTAACAATTAAAAGAATAATTTCATGTTTAATCCTAATTCATATTTTTATAACTTTTTAAAGAATTTATTAATGTTCATTTTTACATCATATTTTAAATGACAAGTTTAACAAACAAGTGTTCAAGAAGGGAATCTCTATTTACAATCACTGGTACTTAGCATTTAGAACTTAATCAAAATTAGGCTAAGGGTTTGTATGTCATAGAAACATTAATTTAAGAAATAAAACAGGGGCCGGGAGTTTGGCCTAGTGGTTAAAGTGCTTGCCTAGCATGCATGAAGACCCGGGTTCGATTCCTCAGTACCACATACATAGAAAAAAGCCAGAAGTGGTGCTGAGGCTCAAGTGGTAGAGCTCTAGCCTTGAGAAAGTCCAAGGACAGTGCTCAGGCCCTGAGCTCAAGCCCAGGACTGGCAAAAAAAAAAAAAAGAAATAAAACATTATGTCTATAGAGTCATAGGTTTTTATGTCAATATAGTTATGTTTATATTTCCATTACCATGTCCATAGCTTTGGTTATGCAGTTATTGAGTCCTCACTCTTGTACTCTTTGGATTTAATAGCCACATATTAAGGATACCATGTGCCTTTTGTTCCTTAGGTCTTGACTTGTCTCACTCAACATGATTCACTCTAGATTCATCCATTTCACTGTGAATGTCATTATTTTATCTTGTCTGTTGGCTATGTAGAATTCCATTGTATATATATACTACATTTTCTGCATCCATTCATCTGCAGTAGGGCATCTGGATTGTTTCCATCGCCTGGCTACTGTGAATAGTGCAGAGATGAACATAGTTGAGCAGGTGTCCTTATATCTTGGGTCATGATGTTTAGGATAGATGCCCAGAAGTGGTATGATGGGATCATAGGGAAGGTCTATTTTCAGTTCTTTAAGAAACCTCCACACTGCTTTCCAGAGTGGCTGAACTAGTCTACATTTGCACCAGCAGTGTGGAAGGGTTCCTTTTTCTCCACAACCCTGCCAGCAACTGTCATTGTCTGAGTTCAAAATCTTGGCCATTCTTGTTGGGGTTAGGTGGTATCTTAGCGTTGTTTTTATTTGCATTTCCTTTATGACCATAGATGTTGAACATTTTCTCATATGCTTTTCTGCCATTTTAATCTCTTCTTCTGATAAGTCTCTTTTTAGTTCCCTTGCCCATTTAGTGAATGGATATTAAGCATTTGTCAGATGTATTGTTGGTGAATACCTTTTCCCAGTTGGTTGGCTGTTTCTCTACTTTTGCGACTATGTTTTTATCTGTACAGAAACTTTTTATTGTTAGGTAGTCCCATTTATCGAGTGTCTCTCCAATCTGTTGTGACCCTGGGATTCTGTTCAGGAATCTTTTGCCTTTACATCTTCGGTTAAGTATATTCCTAAGTATTTTATTCTCTTAGGGCTATTGTGAATGGGATCATTTTCTTGATTTGGCCTTCTGTTTGTGTATTTTTGGTGTACAAGAAGGCTACTTACTTCTGAAGGTTAATTTTGTATCCTGCCACTTTGCTAAAGTAGTTTATTAATTCTGGAAGTTTGGGAGTGGAGTTTGTTGGGTCACTCAAGTAGAAGATCATGTCATCTGTGAATAGGGATAGTTTAATTTCTTCTTTCCCTATGTGGATCGCTTTGATGTCCCTTTCTTGCCTTATTGCTCTGGCTAAGGGTTCCAGCACTATATTGAAGAGAAGTGGAGAGAGTGGGCATCCCTGTCTAGTTCCTGATTTTAAGGTGAATGGTTCCAGTCTTTCACCATTTAGTATAATATTAGCTGTAGGTTTTTCATATATGGCTTTAACTATTTTGAAGATTGTACATCTTTTTTTTTTTTTTTTTTTTTTTTTTTTTGCTGGTCCTGAGCTTGAGCTCAGGGCCTGAGCACCACTTCCAGCTTTTTTTCTATGTATGTGGTACTGAGGAATCAAACCCGGGTCTTCATGCACACTAAGCAAGCATTTTAACCACTAGGCCAAACTCCCAGCCCCGGATTGTACATCTTATTCCTATTTTTTCTAGTGATTTCAACATGAATGAATGTTGGATTTTGTCAAATGCCTTCTCTGCATCCAAAGAAATTATCATATGATTCTTATCCTTAGCTCTATTGATGTGATGTATTACATTGATTTGCGAATGTTAAACCAGCCTTGCATGTGTGGGATGAAGCCTACTTGATCATAGTGTATGATTTTTTTTTAAAATTTGTTTCTGGATTCTGTTGGCCAATATTTTATTGAGGAGTTTTGTGTCTGTGTTCATTAGAGAGATAGGTCTGTAGTTTTCTTTTTTTGTTGGGTCTTTCCCTGGTTTGGGGCTGAGAGTAATATTAGCTTCATAAAATGAGTTTGGTATTGCTCCTTCTGTTTCTATTTCTTGGAAGAGTTTCAAGAGTATAGGTGTTATCTCATCTTTAAATGTCTTGTAGAATTCCGCAATGCATCCATCTGGCCCTGGGCTCTTTTTGGTTGGCATTTCCCTGATTGCTTCCACTATTTCGTTGTAAGAGATTGGTTTGTTCAATTTGTTTACCTCATTGTTGTTCAGTGTGGGTAGCCTATATTTATTTAAGAAATAATCCATTTCTACTAGATTTTCTTGTTTCTTTGAATATAGGCCCTGGCATACCTATTCATTATGGACTGAATTTCTTGGAAATCCATTGTTATTGTTCCCGTGGGGTCTCTAATCTTGTTTATTTGAGTCTTCCCTTTCCTCTTTTTGATTAATCTTGCCAGGGGTCTGTCTATCTTGTTGACTCTTTGAAAGAACCAACTTTTTGATTTATCAGTTTTTTTGTATAGTAGATCTTATTTCAATCTCTGATATTTCTGATTTTATTTTTGTTATTTCTGTCCTTCTAGTTGTTTTAGAATTAACTTTTTCTTGCTCCTCTAGTTGTCTCAGTTTTTTTTAGGTTATTTACATGCTCTTCTTTTGTTTTGTTTTGTTTTTTAATATGGGCTCCTAGTGCAATAAATTTGCCTCTTAGAACTGCCTTTACTGTGTCCCATAAGTTCCTTTGTGATGCTTCTTGTCATTACATTCAAGGAAGTTTTTAATTTCATTTCTGATCTGATCTGTTACCCAGGAGTTATTCAGAAGTGTGTTGTTCAGTTTCCAAATGATTGAATGTTTTTTGACTTTGACTGCATTGTTCAGAATTAGTCTGACTCCACTGTGGTCTGATAGAATGCATGGGATTATATCAGTCCTCTTGTATCTGCTTAAGTTTTCTGTATGAACTATTATATGATCTAGTTTGCAGTGTGTTCCATGTGCTGCTGAGAAAAATGTAAAACGTTTTGCGTTGGTTGGAAGACTCTGTGTATATCTGTTAAGCCTACCTGGGCTATGGTGTCATTTAAGTCGATGGTATCTTTGCTTAACTTTTGTTGAGTTGACCTGTCATTTGTTGAGAGTGGTGTATTGAGGTCTCCCACTATGATTGCATTGAGTCTATCTTGTTCTGTAATTCTAAGAGAGTTTGACGAATTTGGTTGCTCTCGTGTTGGGGGAGTAAATGTTTATAACTGTAATATTATGGGCATGGATTGTACCCTTCACTAATATGTAATGGCCGTCTCTATCTTTATGTACTGATTTTATTGAGAAGTTAATTTTGTCAGAGATTAAGATGGCTACTCCTGCTTTTTTGCTTGGTGCATTGGAGTGGAAAAATTTGTTTCCATCCTTTCACTTGGAATTTGTTTCTGTCTTTGGCAGTGAGGTGGGTCTCTTGGAGGCAACATATGGATGGGTGGTGTTTTTTAATCCAGTCTGCTGCTCTGGGTCTTTTGATTGGATTGTTCAGCCCATTCACATTTAGGGAAATTATAGAGAAGTGATCAGTGTCCATTGTCATTAGTTATTTTTACTTCTAAGTTTCTTTCTCTCTCTTTTTTCTCCCTTTTGTGTTTAGTGAATTATAGATATTCGTTCCTTGATGGGGGTTCTTGATGTTCTACTATTTGTTCTCAATTAATTAATATTTTTTGTAATTCTGGTTTAGTGTGCACATATTCATAAAGCTTCTCTTTGGAGTGAAATATTCTTGTTTCTCCCTCAAATGCAAATGCTAGTTTTGCTGGATATATCAGTCTGGGTTGGCAGTTGTTGGTCTTCAGGACATCAGTGATGTTTTTCCAAGCTTTTCTTGCATTTAGGGTTTGCGTGGAGAGATCTGCTGTGATTCGAATTTTTTTCACATTGTAGTATAGCTCTTTGTTTTTGCAGCTTTTGAGACCAATTCCTTGGTATTCGGGTCTAGTGTCTTTACTATGATATGTCTAGATGAGTTCCTTCTAGGATCTTGCCTGTTTGGAGTTCTGAAACCTTCAATAATGAGAGTATTTTCCCTTTTGAGGTTGGGGAAGTTCTCTGCTATGATTTTGGTGAATAGGAGTTGCATTCCTTTGTCCTGAAATTCTGCTCCCTTCTCAATCCCTATTATATGAAGATTAGACTTCTTTGCTGTATCTGCCAGTTCCTGGAGCTCTCTCTGGTGGATTCTGACTGATTTTTCCAAGGTGGTGATTCTCTGTTCCAGCTCTTGTGTTTTATCTTCCGTTCATGATGTTCTATTCTCCATCTCAGTCACTCTGCTGCTTAATGCCTCCATTTTTGCTTGAAGTGTGGACACTGAGCTGATTATGTCTGCTGAGAGGGTATTGAACTTCTCTTCCACTTCTCTTTTGAATTTGAAGAGTTCCTTGGAAATTTCTTGCCTTTGTTTTTGGAATTCAGCCTTCATTTCCAAAATCAGCTCTTTGATTTGAGTCATATTTCATGTCTCTTCAGGTGTCATTTATTGGGATGGTGACATCTCTCTCGTCCCTTCACTCTTGTTTCCCTTTGGGTTTGTGTGGGACTTTGATTATTTATGTATGTCGTAATTCGTCTTTGTGCTCTTCTAGGCATGGAGAACTGTTGTTGTAGTTTGCTCTGTGGTCAGTAGGTGGCAGTCTTTACTTGGATTGGGATCAGTGGTTCTCAGCCAAATTGATTCCCTTGCTGACTAGGTCAGTTTGCAGTTTTTGCAGGTGTTCGGCTAGTTCCCAGAGGCTGTGTGCCGCTGTATGACTAGCTCTCAGCCCAACCAGTGGCCTCCCAGTGGGCCGTGGGATGGGTCTGTGAGCTTCAGTCTCAGCGGACTGGGTGGATGGTTGGTTTTCCTGCGCTGTTTCCAGGGGTGGGCCCCCAACCTAGGGTCTGGAGTTTGGGAGTTTCCAAGAGCTCTCAGCTGAACCAGGTGATGTCCTCTCTGTTCCCAGGGGTGGGGCCCAGCTGAGGATGTGGGCTCCAAGGACCGAGCCACGCCTTTCTGTTTCTCAGAAGGCGAGCTTGGCTACTGGTCTGCCCTTCAGTTCCCTGCTGTGTTTCCATTGCTTTGGCCAAGAGTCTGTGACTGTGGGGGGCCCTTTGGTGCTGTCTTGCTGGGGATTCTCAGCTGGAGGGTGCTCTGCTCAAGATTTGAGTGGGATAGATGCTGGTTCCCAGACTCCCGCAGACCCCTCCCGCTGTTGTAAGGCAGGGTCTCAGCGCCCCCCACTCTCCAGATCTAGTGGCCTGGGAGAGGAACCTGTTGGGTGGGTGAGCTGGGACACCTCTGCCCCCTTTGGTGGGGTGCTGCGTCTTAGCACCTGCCCACCTGTCAGTCTCTGGTCAAAGGCCTGGGAGAGGAGCCTGTTGGGCGGGTGTAGCAGGGACATCTCCGCCCCCTTTGGTGGGGTGCTGGGTTTTAGCGCCTGCCCGCCTGTGGGTCTCCAGTCCACCAGTCCAAGACCTGGGGGAGGAGGCTGTTGGGAGAGTGGGGGCTGGGACACCTGCTACTCCCTTGGTAGGATCCTGGGTCTTAGTGCCTGCCCACCTGTCAGTCACCAGTCAATGGCCTGGGGGAGGGGGCTGTTGAAGGAAGGGACAGGATTCTAAATTCCTTGCCCCCCTGCTCCGGCCAGTCTTTCTGGGGCGGGGTGGAGGGGTCTGACTTACCTTCTATAGCTTGGCACCAGCTCTGCTTTCCTGATGGGTTTGGGGTCACACTGGGCTACCCGCTGGGCTACTCAATCCTCTGCGTTTGGATGGAGATGCTCCACGGTGTGGAAGGATCTTTCACTCCCCTGGGATCTCTGCCGCCACCTGTGCTCCCTGTATGGGTTCCGCTGCTTGCTGGTCTGCGCTGGTTCCTGTGTCTGCTTCTGCTGCTCGCTGGCCCGGTCCTATGCTGGTTTCTGTGGGTTGGGGCTGCCGGGTCTGGCGCCCCCACCGCTGCTTTTCCCAGCTTGGAGCTGGCAGTGAGGGGTGGGCGAGGGGTCCTTGCATTTTGAATTCTTTGAGAAAGTTGGATGTAAGCTTTATCTGGATTTATTTTCTGGTTTGAGTGCTACTCTGTTATTTCTTGAGTTTGTTGTTGTGGATTTCTTAAGGTAGTTGGCTCGTGGGATTCCCTGGTTCTCTTTTTTTTGTGGGAGAGAGTGAGGCAGCGTCCCTATTGTCTTGGCGCCATCTTCTGCTTCCTTGTCATAACCCTAATTCATATTTTTAATCTTCTTTTACAACCATTGCTGTCAAATGTATTCCAGCCTCTTAGATTTCATAGCACAATAAGTATTTCTGGTTTTGCAATTGCTAAAAGGAATTTCACTATAATATTCTTAATATATATAATTTCTCCAACAGCTAGTAGAAATAAATAAAATAATATAAATAAATAAATAAAATAACAATAAAATAATCCACTACTGGTGCCTTAGCTACACACAAACCCTGAATCATACAGCAGAAGAGGAAGTGACTCACCTATCTCTTCTTAAACCTTTGCATTAATTGATAGAACAAAGAGATGGAGCAGAGCCAGTAGTATTTAAACTATAATGGGTCATGACAATTGAAATGTGTGATTCTCAAAGGATGGTGGAATGAAAAATTGACAGCTTCTTAGGACTGAGATTTTCTTTTCTTTTTATTTTTTTAATCTCCAGGAATTCTAGGCACATGTATCCAAATTATCCTACTCTCTGGCTTCAACATCACTACAACCCATGGCAAAAGTCTCACATTGGTCAGGAAGAAACTTCTCCAGAGGCAGTATGACACATTTCCTCTCTTCCTGGTTAAAGCTTAGAAGTGTTTTCCCCCATTTGTTTGCTTTTGCCTACTTTTTCTAGTTGTCCCTCAGGGGAGGATATGTGAAAGCTTTGGAGAAACTTTATCACTAAAGTTATATAATACACTTTCAAAAATCATGCTCTTAAGTAACTATGGCCATTACTTTCATTGTTCCAACATATAAATCATACAATAATTATAAACTAAGTATAGTTTTGTTTGGGTCAACAAATATGTCAACAAATAATGCATTGCTCTTACTGTCAGGTAAAGCTACAGGCCCATTTGCAAAGAAAAAATAATCGTTCTGCCATTTGTGGAAACAAAAGGGAAGAAACTGCACAACATTTAATAGCATTTTTTTCTACATAAAAGAATTTTTTGCCCTGAAGCAATTCTTGCGCATTAGAGGTATTTACCAGATGACATAAGATCTTCAACACTGGCAGATCCAGTGGCTGTTTGGAAAACTTCCTCACCACCTGCAGCTGCACCTGCTGTGAGATTTTACTTGTAGATTCCTTGGTGAGTACAAAATCTATTGCCTAGATTAGTAAAATGAGCCTAATCCGAGAGGCAGTTTTCAAACGTAGTTAAGGAGTTTCCCTGGGTAGAAATGGAATATACAGATATATTTTCTATTGTAACTTTCTATGAAATAATAGAGCCATAAAAAATAAATAAATTGAGTATAAGGATATAATTTTCTTCATTAACGAAAATTATTATAATAGCATTACCTAAGTTAGAATTCACCACAGAGTTAGTACTTAAATAAGTATCTGCTGGGGCCAACCGGCAGCAAACCAGGGTTCACAGATTGGGGTTCCTGAAATAGGGGACAAGGACTAGGAAGAAAAAGAAGAGAGACAGACACACCGGGTCCGGGATGTCCGCAGTCCAGGCAAAGACTGCCGAGACTGCCGCGTTTATTTTCCACTCCCCTCTCTTCCCTCCTCCTCTCCCAGGGAACCTCCAGGTGTTACATTCATATGGTAATTCTCAGGTCATTTACATAGAATAGGGCCAGAAAGCAATAAGACAATATAGCCATCATCTGATGCAAGTCAAGGTACAGTTTGATTCCACTCTGGCTCCCAACATGTCCCCCGTTTTTTATTTTAAAAGAAACACAAGTGCAATTTTTACTCTTTTCTATACCCCTAATTTATCCTGTCACATTTTCCAAAAATGACTTTGGTCCCTTGGTCCAATGGGGATTTGATGGGCGGAGATTCAACTTCCGTGACTTCTTCAAGCTGACTCAGGGGCGCCGTCTCCACGCTTGACCAGGGACCTTAAGAAGCCCAGCCTGTTTTATCAAGGGGTTGCAAGGATTAGACACCAGGAACAACAATCTACTCCAAACTAGAAATCATACTTGACATTCAACAACTGCACAAACCATCCTTGGCCACAACAGCGCAGCCTACCTAGCACCCATTTGCAAAGGCTTTTTCTTGATTGTCTGGGGAACTAAATTTCTGCAACCTTAACAATGCTTCAGTTGTCAGATCTAAACAGATTAATAGAGACACAAGCCTCAGATCCACAAACTTTTCCTGAATTTGTGGCTGGTGTCAAAAATAAAAAATTCGCTCAATTAGGACTTAAAACTACCCACTATCACAGAAGATTGACAAGTTCCTGCCCAGTTATGAAAGGCATGGGCATTAGTAAGGCATGCTTACAAACTATTCTATGACCTCCCGGCTCTGATTAATTTGAATGGCCAAGCACAAGTGACTCTAAGATCTGACACCATCTCTGCCATCCAAGCAGAGGCTTTCCTGTCCCAGTAGTGTCTCTCCACACAGGGATAAACATCCCATTGGCATTTCACTTTGTTGGTTGCTGGATTTGAACTCAGGGTCTGGGTGCTGTCTCTCAGCTCTCCAGCTCAAGGCTAGCACCCTGCCACTGTGAGTCCCGAGCTTGGTGCTTGAGTGCTTCCCCCCAGCTTTTCAGCTCAGAGCTAGCACTCTGCCACTTCGAGCTCCAAAGCAACTATGTCCCAGCATCCTGCTGGCAGATTAGACACCACAGTCTCACAGGGACTTTGCTTTGCCCGGGCAGGCTCAAAACTGTGGCTTTCAGATCAATGAGTCCTACAAAAGGCCACTTTACTCCAATTAGAAGCAACAAGGTGGTCAATTCAGAAATAGTCTCTAAGCATGATCTTACCTGGAACTTGGTGAGGGCCAAACTTACATGTGAATGAGGATCTGCTGTCCTTCTCCATGGGCCTTCTGGAGATTGCTATAAAGTAACTTACAAGAGTAAGCTGAAATAGCAATTAAGCAACCATTTTGGTAGTCCTAATTTTCCTTGTTTCTTTTTTTGAAACAAAGCTTTAGGACAACTTTACTTTTAAATTTTGTTCAGAAATCATTTCTAATTTTCTTTAAAACTTTTACACTTTTTAACTTAAACTCTTAACACTTTGGTCTTTATTTGCATTTGAAAAACCTTTAAGGCTAAAGGAATTCCCTTTGCCTCCAGGCCCTCTAAGGCTCAAGGCACTCCTCTTGCCTTTTAGAAAAAAGGGCTCTTTTGCAGTTTAGATTACTGTCTAGAACTCCAACAACAGTTTAAACTCAAATAACAGTTTTTCCCTAATTCAAGAACTATAGACATCAGTGCACCAAAAGTCTAAGTCTGGACTTAGTTTCCTCTCCTTTTTTAAAATACACCCAATAGCATGGAGATAAACCTTTAAACATTCCTTTAAAATACTAATCACATTATCTACATTTTACCATCAGATTTCTAGTGTCAGTTTGCAAGAAAGGACAGGCAAAATTTCTGACGTTAATGAACAATTTTACATTTAAATTTCTAATACATGTTTCCAAACTTTAACTTAAAGTAATAAATCCCCAATTCCCTAACACCTCTGTGCTGAACAGGATACAATGTTTACAATGTAAACAGCTGTATGTATTGCAATACCAGATTTTTTAAAATGCAGATTTCAGGATCTTTAGAAAAATACTTTTTACCAGTTTTTCTTTAAAACAATGCAATAATACTTTTAAGACATAGGAAACATTCAAGCATAATAATTTTCTTGAAGTTTAGACTTAGATTTACCCAATTGCCTTTGTTTCAAATGAGTTCAACCATTGTTTTATACAGCATGCTGACAATTTAACCTTGAACATGTTCACTCACTCATTCACACACATTCATACTCAAAGATCATAAAGTGTGCAAAATTAATGTTGGCCGTTCGTTTTCTGGAAGTTTGTGTCAAGAGAGTTTTGCCAATTTTACTCTTACAGGTGAGAACCAGGTTCAAAACAAAACTTTTTGCAAGGCAACTTAGCTGGAATTTATTTTTCCAGGGCTTGTCACAACTGCAGACATGGGGGAGCGGCCATGCTAGGCCCAGAAATGTTCAAATAAATAACAAGGATGTGTGCTTGAGTATGCACAGAAAAACCATAAGGATCCATACTTAGAAATGGTACCAATTTTAAAGACAAAACTGGACAAGAAAAAATATGTAACACGAACAAGACAGAGAAACGGAGACTTTTAAATAATCAGACATTGACATATAACAAGAAAATTGGACTCAATCAGATACACTTAACACAAAAAACATGAGCTCAAATGAATGTTTTCACCAAACAGTTATTTTTAGATTTAGACATGTCTTGCTGGTGGGACTCTCAGGTATGCCTTGTTATCGACAAGAAACTCAGAAGAGGAGGGGAGGTCAAGGCGTCCCTTGACCACCCAGGCCTCTGTTTTAGGCCCACAGTGCACCTTTTCAAACAAACAAACAAAAATAAAATAAAATAAAATAAAATAAAATAAAATAAAACGCAGACATACAAGGGGGTCGGCCGACTTCTACTTACCTCTGGAGGCCTTTGCTTTTCACCTGGGCATCTTTTACAAAAAAGGTTATTAAGAAGAGGGCTGGTAAAGACAAAATAATGTCACATATTAAATTGTGTAGAGTCAATAAATATGTTAAAAGGTCCCTACATAATAGTAAAAGGAGGAGAAACACAGCTCATATGAATGTGTGGAACAAGTGGATCAGTAGCAGTCCCGATTGACATGCACAAATAACTCAGGTCCTTCCCACGTCGCAGGATGCACCACTGGAGGGTTGGGGGTGTAGGCCCAGTGAATCGCTGCTTGGATGGCCACTGTCACTCTCCACGATCCGAACGCAGCGTTCAGGCAGCCAGCGGGCATCATTTTCTCCTTGTGAAAAAACACATACATGCCCTCGACCCCAGGTTAGAACAGGATCGGGTCCATGCCAAGCACCAGTTAGGGGATCCTTCCATTTTACTAAGGCAAAAGGACGCTGCGCTCTTTATTCCCAGAATCGCTGAGCAGCAGATAAATTATTTGAATCCAAATTCAAAAAATTTAAAACAAATAAAGCATGATTAAGTATATTCACAGGGGTAGCGGGATATGACTCTCCTTTCTGTATTTTAGCAATTTGATGTTTTAATAATCCATTAGCTCTCTCCACGATGCCTTGACCTTGAGGATTGTAAGGAATGCCTGTAATATGAGTGATATTATAGGAATGGCAGAAGGATTGAAATGCTCGGCTTGCATAGCCAGGGCCATTATCTGTTTTTATTTGCGAGGGAATCCCCATCTCAGCAAAGCATCGAATGCAGTGAGAGATACAATGTTTAGTGGCTTCCCCAGCAAGGGGGGTGGCCAAGATAAAATTAGAATAAGTATCTACAGTAACATGAACATATTTTAATCGGCCAAATGATGGAACATGTGTGACATCCATCTGCCAAATGTGATTAGAAAGCAGTCCTCATGGATTTATGCCTAAATGGGGGGCTGGTGAAAAAGGGACACAGTTGGAGCAAGTCTTAACTATTTGTCGTGCTGCTTCTCTAGATAATTTGAACTGTCGGCGCAAGGCTCGACTGTTTTGATGATGGATGGCATGTGACTGCTTAGCAAGTTCAACCTGAGTTAAGTAAACTCTGGTGGCGGAGTCAGTAACTGCATTGCCCTCACTTAAAGGGCCAGGAAGATTAGTGTGAGCTCGAACAAAGCCAAAAAAACAGGGGTGGTTGCGAGAACAAAGCAAAGTTTGTACTTGGCGAAATTGGGTCTGAATATTGGAGTTAGTAGTTCCAATAAAAGGAACAGTTTCTATGACTTGAAGAGCACGAATTACATATTGACTGTCTGAGTATAAGTTAAAGGGCTCGTCTTGTAACAGGACGAGTGCTTGTAAAACAGCCTCTAATTCCACCTCTTGGGCGGAGGAAAAACCCGTAACCCAAGATTGAGTTTTCCCATTAATGGTCAAAGCAGCCTTTCCATTAGAGGATCCATCTGTAAATACCAAAGCAGCAGAAGATAAAGGCGAGGCCTGTACTATGGAAGGAAATAGAAACGTATGACACGCAGCAAATTGGAGAAGTTTGGTAGACGGGTAGTGGTGCAAAATTTTCCCCGTATAATTGGCCCAAGCAATGGCCCAAGAATCGCAATGGGCGAATAGCCAATCTTGTTGTTGTAGATTATATGGGACACAGATAAAATGAGGTTCCTGACCTAAATATTTACGGGAATCCACTCGGCACATATGTATCAAATTAGCTACCAATTCGTAGTAGGGGGTCAGCACTTTGCCGGGTGTTAATGGTAGATAAAGCCATAAAAGTGGGCCATCCTGCCAAAATACAGCAGTTGGGGAGTGAGAAGTAGCTAAAATATAAACTCCCCATGGTTTAGAATAGTCACAATAGGTCACTTGTTGCTGGGAAATTGCCTTTTCTACAATTTGGATGGCTCTCCTGGCGTCAGGATTTAATTCGCGCAAGGATGTAGGGTTGGTATCTCCTTTTAAGAGATCAAAAAGGGGTTTTAACTCTCCTGTGGAGAGCTTTAGATAAGGCCGAAGCCAATTTATATCTCCTAAGAATTGCTGAAAATCATGAAGAGTTCTTAGGTGTGAAGTTTTTAATTGTATTTTTTGGCTTTTAAAATAGTGTGGGCCTAATATATGGCCTAGATATGTAAAAGGGGGGTGTTCCTGAACCTTTTCAGCTGCTATTATAAGGCCAAAGAGGCTCAGATCTTGCTTTAGTTGTCCAAAGGCTTGTCGTACGACGATAGGGTCAGAACAAGCCAACAAGATGTCATCCATATAATGAACAATATAAACAGAAGAAAATTTTTCACGAGTGGAAGAAATGGCTCTAGCTACAAAACTTTGACATAAAGTTGGGCTATTTGCCATGCCCTGTGGGAGCACAAGCCAGTGATATCGCTTCATGGGTTCTTTAAAATTAACAGAGGGGACGCTGAAGGCAAAGCGCTTACAGTCTTGAGGCGCCAGGGGTATAGTATAGAAACAATCCTTCAAATCTATAATAATCTTATAAGTATCCTTTGGGATTGCCATGGGTGAAGGCAAGCCAGGCTGTAGGGCCCCCATCAGTTCCATTGTCGCGTTAACCTTTCTCAAATACTGTAACAGCCTCCATTTACCTGACTTTTTCTTTATAACAAAAATTGGAGAATTCCATGGAGAGTTAGAAGGGGCCACATGTCCCAAGTCCAGCTGTTCCTGTACCAGCTGCTGAACTGCAATGATCTTTTCTAGAGAAAGAGGCCACTGTTCAACCCATACCGGTTGTTCAGAGAGCCAATTTATGGGATCAGCATGAGGGGGAGGGAAAACGACAGCTCCCGTCAAGGGATACCCTAATCCTTGTCTCGTAGGGTGAGACTGGGGTTGGAGTGGCTCTAGCTCCCCCTGTGCTGCTCGGCCTAGTCCCCTAAAGGGGAGGAGGCCTTGATCAAGTAACTGCTTAGTGACCGCAGCACTAGGACTAAACATATACACTCCCATTTTTTCCATGATATCACGACCCCATAAATTAATTGGCAGATGATCCAAGACAAATGGCTGAAAATGACCAGAGTGCCCTTCCTCATCTCTCCAAACAAGGATCGCACTGCTCTGCTGTGGGTCAGTTGCTTGCCCAACCCCCTGTAGGGAAGTCATAGAGGTTGTCAGGGGCCATTGGGCTGGCCAATGTTTTTTAGATATCACAGACACATCTGCTCCAGTGTCTAATATTCCTTTAAAGGGCTTTTCTTGTATAAATATAGTCATCTCAGGCCTCTCTTGTTTTATGCTTTGTACCCAATAGATATCAGAAGATCTAAATCCTCTCTGTCCACATGGGGAATTAGCAGTCTCCCCGGGAGGAAAAGGCACAAGTATTAGTTGTGCTAATTTTTGACTGGCTGGGATCGATACCACGTGTTTCGGGGCAGAGGCCATAACTTTGATTTCTCCAGTAAAATCCTGGTCAATTTTGCCAGGTGTAATCTGTATCCGTTTAAGGGCTGAGCTACTTCGCCCTAACAGCAATCCAGCCACTCCCGGGGGAAGGGGGCCGAAGACCCCCGTGGGGAGAGCTTGTGTCCCCATCTCTGGGGTCAATACTGAGCAGGTGGAGGAACAGAGGTCCAATCCTGCACTTCCTGGGGTGGCACGGAAGAGGCCGGAGACTGATCTTGGGGCGTTGTTAGAAGATGCACTTGTGGCCGAGAAGAGGGAGGGACTGCCCCATGGTTTTGCGGGGCCAGGGGCTGGCCCCTTCTCCAGTTTCCCAAATACGGGCGGCCATTGCGATTTGTTGCTGACTTGCAATCTTTAGCCCAGTGCTTCCCTTTACCACAGCGTGGACATGTGCCAGGTGATTTTTCTCTCTTTTGCCTGGCCTGGCGTGGGCATTGCGTCATCCAATGTCCTATTTGTCCACAAGAAAAGCAACGCCCTGGGGGTCTAGCATCCCGAGAATGCCACTGACCTCTATATTTTAGAGACTCAGTAACAGCCTTTCCTTGAGGAGCGGCGGCTAAAGTAAGGCCTTGTACATGGGAGGGTCCAATATCAGCACACAGTGAAATAAAGTCCGTGATTCCTCCCTTATTCCTATGGGGTCTGATAGCTGCCTGACAGGCGGCGTTGGCATTTTCATAGGCTATGTGTCTAACTATACTCTTCCTTGCATTCTCATCTTGTACTAGGTAGTCTGCAGTCTCCATTAATTGAGACAAAAATTCTAGATAAGGTTCATTCGGTCCCTGTTTAACTTCTACTAGATTTTTTGTACGATTGGAATTGCGTAACTTTTTCCAAGCCTCTCTCGCCGCAGCATTTATTTGTAAATAGGCCTCCTTTGCATAACCCAATTGATCTTCGGTGTTTTTATAGGTTCCCTCTCCTAACAACTGATCAACAGTGTAAGGCAGGTTCTTAGACCTATTTGTTTCAATTTTAGCCCGACACTGTGCAGTGAACTCTGTCTCCCATAATAAGTACTCTCCTGCACTAAGGCATGCTCTGGCAAGCCGCTTCCAGTCATTTGGGCATGCAATACCAGCACATGCGGCCTCCAATATTACTTGAGTAAAAGGGGCAGTTGGCCCATATTGGGAGCAGGCATTTTTTAAATCCTGTAATAGTTTAACAGGAACAGGTTGATGGTATACTTGTTCATCATGATCAACTAAACTAGGGAAGCATCGAGGCCCTGAAATACCTTCCCTCTCTCTAGCAGCCTGAGTCAGGTTTAATTGCGATGCACTGTGCCTGGTTGTAGTGCCTGTTAAAAGGGACTTGTTGCTAGGGCCTTTAGGCTTGCCTAAAGGTTGAGAAAGGGATTGAGGCCGAAAGGCTGCAGCCGGAGGGTGTGAGGGGTAAGGTTTAGAATCAGACACCATAGTGGCCTGAGGGTCATATTTCTTTCCTACTTCTGGGGGGGCTCTCTGCTCTGTCCCCATTTTCGATAGAAGATGTAGCATTTCTTCTAACTTCTTCTCTATTGTAGCCACCTGGCCCTCCAATGACTCATCATAACTTTCCTCCTTGGTATTCAAACCTGAATTCTGATACTCAATATCTACTGGTTGTTGTTCCCTTTTCAAGATCTCACTTAGACTCTCTTGGGCTGCGGCATATGGCTCAGCCTCAGGTTCTTCAGAAGGGTCCTTTAACTCATAAAGTTCCCTTAATTCAAGATTAAGTTCAGCATTTTCATGTAGAGGATCTATGTATTCACTTACTAAATTCCATACAGTAGCAGCCTCTATTGGGGTCTTTTCGGGGCCATATACATCATAATAATCTTGAATTCTTTTTCCTATCCGCTGCCAGGCTTTTTGGAATTCCTCCTCTATAGACCTCGGGCATGCCTCCTCGACAAACTGTAGGAAGCTCTGAAGCACCCCTTTTTCCACCCGCGTTCCGTGGGCTTCAAATAGGCCTGTTAAGATCGGTAGAAATAACCCATGGCTATTAGCTTGACCCATAATTTTTACTCCTGACTATACTCTCTTAATAGTCCTACGATGTGTTACTCACCACAGGGAGGGGTCCTTCACCTTCGTCCCAGATTTTCAGGGTCCCTGTCCGGCGCCAGATGCTGGGGCCAACCGGCAGCAAACCAGGGTTCGCAGATTGGGGTTCCTGAAATAGGGGACAAGGACTAGGAAGAAAAAGAAGAGAGACAGACACACCGGGTCCGGGATGTCCGCAGTCCAGGCAAAGACTGCGGAGACTGCTGCGTTTATTTTCCACTCCCCTCTCTTCCCTCCTCCTCTCCCAGGGAACCTCCAGGTGTTACATTCATATGGTAATTCTCAGGTCATTTACATAGAATAGGGCCAGAAAGCAATAAGACAATATAGCCATCGTCTGATGCAAGTCAAGGTACAGTTTGATTCCACTCTGGCTCCCAACAAGTATCTATATTTTAAATAGATAAGAATCTAATTATCATTGAACATTTTTGTCTTTTCCATTAAGTGTGTTTTCTATTTGCAGAAGCATTTAGAAATGCTTCTTTCTTCTGTTCACTAAAACTTTCCTTTCAAAATAGAAAATATTTTATTTCTCATACTAGATATATAGAATAAAAATATTCTATCATATATTTGAAGGCAGTGCTACATGTAATCTCAGAATAATTTGATATCAACTACTACAAGTCTGCCCATTTATACAGGTTCCTATTCATCCAGGATCAACCATTCTAACTTATTGAAAATCTTCATATCTACCAAGAATGTTTTTGTATAGAAGTCTTGAAACATTTCTTTAATTTGAAATACTTCTCTAATTTGAGACACTGCTCTAATCTGAAAGATATATTTTTAATTATTAAAGCTGGGCCTACCCTAAGAGCTCCAGATAGTCATCCCCTGTTCACATACCTAATGTCACTATGACTCTATTTTCCACATCAAAAACTATACAATAGGGCTGGGAGTTTGGCCCAGTGTTAGAGTGCTTGTGTAGCTTTCATGAAGACAGGAGTTTGATTCCTCGGTACTGCATACATAAAAATGTCAGAAATGATACTTTTTATAGCTTACCTAGAGTGCTAAGACAAAAGAATTAACATTACACCCAAATTAAGTTCAGTATTTTTTGTACTGTTTGCAAGAGAACAATTAATAGTTTAATGAAATTAAATGGCTTGGATCTTATTGGAGAAGAAAATACCCAGCAGTTTTGAGAGGCCCCAGAACAAAAAAGACATGCATGGAATACATGAAAGGCTGTAGATGACAAACGCACAGCTAGTATTATACTTAATTGGTAGAAAGCAAAGCCATTTCCTCTAAAATCAGGAACGAGACAAGGATGGGCACTCTCTCCACTCCTTTTTAACATATTATTAGAATTCCTAGCCAGAGCAATAAGGCAAGAAGAAAACATAAAGGTGATCCAAATAGGGAAAGAGGAAATGAAACTTTCCCTCTTTGCAGATGACATGATTTTATACTTAAAGAATCCTATAGACTCCATTCCCAAGCTGCTTAAGCTGATTCAAAACTTTGGCAAGGTAGCAGGGTATAAAATTAACCCTCAAAAATCAACCGTCTTCCTATATACCAACAATGAGAGGAAAAAGGAAACAATCAGGAAAGCAATTTCACTTGCAAAAGCCTCAAAGAAAATAAAGTACATAGGAATTAACTAAGAATGTAAAGTACCTTTTTGATGAAAACTTTAAAATCCTGAAAAAGGAAATTAAAGCAGAGCTCAGGAAATGCAAAAACATCTGATGCTCCTGGATTGGAAGAATTAACATCGTGAAAATGGGCAATCCTGCCAAGGGCTATCTACAAATTCAAATCAATACCCATCAATAACTCAATGTCATTCTTTAAAGAAATAGAAGAGGCAATCCAAAATTTCATATGGGATAATAAAAGACCCCGAATAACAAAAACAATTCTTAGCAGAAAGAACAGTGCAGGAGGAATTTCAATACCAAACTTTAGTCTCTATTACAGAGCTATAGTGACCAAAACAGCTTGGTACTGGCACAAAAACAGGTCTGAAGACCAAAGGAATAGAACTGAAGACCCAGATCTTAACCCACAGACCTATGGCCACCTAGTCTTTGATAAGGGAGCTAAAAAAATAAAATGGAAGAAAGGCAGCCTCTTCAACAAGTGGTGCTGGCAGAACCGGTTAAACACTTGCAGAAACCTAAAGTTGGATCTTTCTCCGTCACCCTGAACAAGGATCAACTCCAAATGGATCAAAGACCTCAAAGTAAATGCAAATACACTGAAAACTTTACAAGAAGGAATTGGAGATACTCTAGGTCTCCTTGCCACAGCTCGAACCTTTCTTAATAAGGACCAAGAAACACAACAAATCAGAGAAAGGCTGGGTAAGTGAGACTGCATTAAACTGCAGAGCTTCTGTGTGACATAGCTAGAAAATTAACTAGAAAGCCGACATAGTGGAGAATGTCTTCACTAACCATACAACAGACAAAGGCCTCATATCTAAAATGTATCAACAGCTCAAAAAATTGAATCACTCCAAAACTAATCTCCAAAGAAACAACCATCCCATTAAAGATGGACCAAAGACTTTAAGAGAGTCTTCTTTGAAGAAGAAATAAGAATGGCTTATAGACACAAGGAGAAATGCTCAACATCTCTGGCAACAAAAAAAATGCAAATCAAAACAATTCTAAGATTACACCTCACTCCAGTTAGAATGGCCATGGTCAAGAAATCTACTAATAGAGATTTATAATAGAACAAAATCTAAAGACATTAGGCCAAATATTATGACACTAAATGTAAGGACCACCAGGATAAGGAAACAAAAGCCATATAATGAATGACTATTGTTCTTAATGTACTAGGTTAACTCTCATCTCTTTTGCCATCCCTTGGTTATTTCATATTGTTACAATATTTCACATTGTTATCTGATATAATTCATATGTGCTTAATTGGTTATTTGAAATTGGATAGGGAAGGGGAGAAATCAAGGTAGGTGGGGTAGGGTGGGAGGGAAATGGGGACCATGTCATAAGAAAGGTTATCAATGTTTGTGAAGTTATGTACCTTCTATCTGGTGAATATAATGTAACCCTTCTATTAATCACAATAAAAAAAGGAAAAAAAAAGAAATCTACTAACAACAGCTACTGGAGGGGAGGCAGAGGTGAGGCGGCCAAGAGAGATCACTACTACACTCTTGGTGGGAGTGCAAACTTGTTCAACCACTATGGAAAGCAATATGGCAGTTCCTCAAAAGATTAAACATACAGCTCCCTTATGACCCAGCAATTCCACTACTTGGCATTTACCCAATCTTCCAGAAACAAGGACATACTAAATCTACTAGCACAATGATGTTTATTGCAGCACTATTTACCATAGCAAAGATATGCAACCAACCCAGATGTCCCTCAGTTAATGAGTGGATCAACAAGTTGTGGTATTTGTACCCAATGGAATTCTATGCTGCTGTCAGAAAGAATGACATTGTCCCATTTGTAAGGAAATGGAAAGACTTAGAAAAAATATTAAGTGAAGTAAGCCAGACTCAAAGGAACATAGGCTCAACGGTTTTCCTCTTTTGTCATAATCAGTAGAAACCTTGGGCTTTCCTAGCAGAGATGTACAACAGAACAAAATCTAGATACGTAAGGCCATATAGTACGACGCTAAATGTAAGGACTCCAGGATATAGAAACAAAAGCCATATAATGAGTGATTGTTGCCCTTAATGTACTGTTATCTCTCATCTCTTTTGCTTTCCCTTGGTTATCTCATATTGTTACAATATTTCACCTTGTTATCTGATATATTGGATATTGTGTATTTGGTTATTTGAAAGCAGATAGGGAAGGGGGAACACAAATGAGGGACGGGGGTGGAGGGATGGAAATATGGACTGAGGCATGAGAAAGCGTGTCAATGTATGTGAAGTAATGCTCTGTCTGGTGAATATAATATAACCCTTCTATTAATTACAATAAAAATATATTTAGAAAAAATGTTATGCATAATTAAATCGGTGAATTGAATGCAAATGAAAATGAACTTTCTAGGTGTAAGCAAGAGGAAAATTGAGCTTACTACAAAAGCAGCAATGTATTTCTTATACAGGAAGAATTTGGGCTGTGGGTGGAAACCAGTGTGGGTTTAACAATTCAATAATCTCAAGAGCAGAAAGAATATCTAATTTATTTTCTGGACTTTCCTTCCTAGTTACAAGAATACTGGCACTCTGATAATTCTCCATATTTTATTGTACAACTCAAAGAAGGAATACGTAACAATAAGAAAGTAAGTCTTCTCCAGCCAAACCAAAGAAATCATCCATTCGTATTTTTACCCTGAGTGTCACCTAAGATTCTTAGATTATTAGGTGGAAAGTGAATGTTTAATTTCCTTATCAGTGCTGGGAATAAAGGAAAGGATTTCTGACTTCAGGTTTCACCAGATCAAAATATATCAGAAAGGGAAGCATAGAAATATCTTTCCAGATCTGAGGATCGCAGTTCAAAGCCAGCCCCAACACTAAAGATTGTGAGACTCATATCCAAATAACCACTAGAAAACCAAAAGTGATGCTGAGACTTCAAGAGATAGGGTGGTAGCCTTGAGCTGAAGCGCTCAGGGTCAGCGCCCAGGCTCAGGGTTCAAGTCCCACAACCAACAAGGAAAAGGAAAAGGAAAAGGAAAAGAAAAGAAAAGGAAAGAAAAGAAAAGGAAAGAAAAGAAAAATCAAGAAAAAGAAAAAAAAGCTGGCTTCCCAGAGGCGTAATGTGTTAGCCAGTTCTGAGGAAGAAGGGAAATAGTAAGAATTTGGTTAGTTGCTTAAGGAATAATGAGTAAGTATTGCAGACAAAAGTATTCTTTTATTAAAGGCATCATGTATGAGTTATAGAGATGAAATGCCACTGGAAAATATTTTATTTCATTGTGGCAGGAAAACAAAACAGTAAAAAAAGTGTTGAACATCATCTGAATATAGACACCTACTGACCAATAGAGGAAATTACAAGAATTGAAAGAATTTAGAAATCACTCTAAAATTAGGGTGATTTCTGTAAGGAGACAGAAGTTGGTCAGTTTTTCATTCTTGAATTGCCTTTATTGCTTTGAACTGAGAAGAGACTGAATATTGAAAATACTAAGAAATAAGAGTCATATGAAATTATGCAGGAAAGATATAAATGATAAATGATAGGGAAAAATGGTAGAAGGAATGAAAAGAAAAAAATAAGATTTTTTAAACAATGGAAAATTCCAGTTGTCAGTATATTAATTTATGAACAAGACTATCCTATCAATATCTTAATCCACAAAGTACCATATTCTTGTTTATTCATCTTCTTAGTTCTCATTCCTTGACGTTATGAATCTCTTGTTAGTAAGTCCAAAATACTACTGATGTAACTGTTTTCAATAAACTATCTTTGGTTAATCATATATCTTTGCTATCAAAAAAATAATTTGTAATTACTACAAGATATTTTAGTCTCTTTGAATGGGCTAAAGACAAGAAATTAATTACCAAACATATTCAGATTTTTAGAAGGCATTAAATGCTTTCACAGTTTTTCCTAAACAATATAAATTAATATATGTAATAATATTGTACACTTTTTGTGTGTGGGGGGGGTCATGGGTCTAGAATTCCAGGCCTGGGTGCTGTCCCTGAGCTCTTCAACTCAAGGCTACCGCCCTACCACTTTAGCTACTTCCCGTTAATTGGAGATAATAGTCTCTTAGTCTTTAATACTTGGGCTGGCTTTGAAACATAACCCTCAGATCTCAGCCTCCTGAGTAGTTAGGATTACTGGTGTGAGCCAATGTACCTGGCTTATTGTAAGTTGTTTTCCATGTTTTGAATTTAATTTTATCATTTGGGGCTGTTAATGTATATGATTTTTAATGTCATTGCTTTTTATTTATATCTTGATAACGTTTGGTGTAATTGATTCATTTATCTAGTTAAATTATTTAGCAGTTAGCTACTGAAATACAATGTATTTTTCTCTACTGTCCCTTGAAATGTATTTTGTAACTTTGTACTTGATAAAACTCAGAGTTTTGTTTATTTTTGTTTATGGTACTTTAAGAAAATTAAGGCACATTCTTTTAATTTTTTAGCTTTGCTGTGTTCTTTAAATGTTAGGATGTGTTTATTCAAGAATACTTTTCCCTTGGTGTTCAGCAACTGGTTTAAAATGATTTCAGTGAACTGTATCCTGAAGAATAACTCACACAAGAAAAATGATGCCAGTCATCAGTGTGTGTGAGATGAATTCTCACTCTTTAAAAAGCAGTGGCATTATATTTCTCCTTATTCCAAATAGTAAGTGTTATTCTGTACCTCAGTTTCTAAATTGGCTGTATAATCTGGATTCTCTTCACATTAGTACATTTGTACCTATTAGTTCAATAGGTATGTGTCTTTTCAACCTGTTTTATTGCTAGATATAAGTTGCTTTTAATGCTTTGCTGGTATGAAATATACCAGTTTCATATATATACGCATATATAAAAATATATATGCACATATATAATGTAATATATAGGAACATATATATATAATATCATATTCCTAAAATTAAAAATGCTGTCTCAAAAAGGATATGTGCATTTGTAATTCTGAGATATGTTGGAATACAATTCTGTACAGTTTTATACAACAATAAATAGAAGTATATTTCCACAGTTTTATCAACATTTTCAATTTAGGCAACAGAGTATGTGAGAAGTATTTCTTCAGTTTATTTTAACTTGCATGTCCCTTTTGTGAAGAAAGTAGAGCATCTTCTAATACACTGATATACTACCCTACCTTCTCAAAATAGTTACATTTTCACCATTTAAAGTTTTGTCTTTTTTCTATCAATTACTAGAAGATTTTTTTTATCACAGATGCTTTGACTCAGCTTTCCTCAGCTATTGCTTCTCATATATATTTTTATTGTAATTAATAGAAGGGTTACATTATATTCACCAGATAGAAGGTGCATTATTTCACATACATGGATACCCTTTCTCTTGTCTTGGTCCCCATTTCCCTCCCTCCACGCGTCAGCTAATTTTATTAATGTATCTATCAGTTTACTTGGTTGTGGAAATTGAGTCCTTTGTTATGACCATTTCTACAACTTTCTTTATGGTTTGCTTCATCATATTGTAACTTCAAATTTTTAATATACCCAAAGTTGACAGTGTTAATGTTTTTACTACAAGCTATCTGAAGGAACAGCTCACTCTTTTGAGTTTTCACAGACAATTATAAAATATGGCAAAATTCCATAGGCTATGCTGTACTCATGTGCTCTCATACTAAGACAGTTCCTGTCAGCTGTGTTGGTCTGTTCTGACTCTTAAAGACTTTTCCCCACAGCCAGAGTGACTGAAGGTTGTATGCTTATTCTTCCAGGAAATATCACTCAAGCATTTCCTCAACTGCTGAACAATCATGACTGTAAAATTACCTTTTTCATGTTTATTTTTCTAAATTTTACTTGGATTTTAATGTAAGTATGACAAAATATTTCATGAGATTTATTTACATTACAGATTATGATTATTGTAATGTATAAGTAACTAATAATGTTTTAAATATCACACAATATTAATGTTTATGAGTACATACAATCAAGTTCATTTTGTATTAAATTATTGGATAATTGATACCTTATTTTATTTTATTTTTAGAAATTAAATGCCTTATGGTATACAAACATCTTTGGAGAACCTTTAAACTGCTATCCTGGAGTGCTTATTGATATTTGGAAAAAATAGCTAGAGGTTTTAGATGAACCAATTGTGTTATTATATTTTCTTTTTAATATAATAGGGTATAGACTCTTTCTGTCTGAAGATGTTTTCTCCAACATGCTTTCAAATATCAATCTGATTCAGTTAGCAAGCTTACTTGTACTTATATAGTTTAATTGTTTGATGTATATTTGAATATTTAATATATTTTGTGTGATCTCTTTTCATATTTTTGTCTGCTGGCTAGATTCTACTTGCTACAAAAGCCCATTTTTAGTTCAAATGAATGCAAAAATTATATTATGCTAGATTCTCATGTCCTTCAGGAATACTGTCTTTCTTTAAGGACTCTTTCCAGCTCTTTAGTTTTGCTTTCTCTTTACTAATTAAAAAAATTTCAATCATTCTTAAAGTTGTATTTTCTAGATAATGATGAATTTCAAATATGAACTTCCTTGAGCATCACGCCCAAATGTTTATCAAAATGCATGTGTGTGTGTGTGTGTGTGTGTGTGTGTGTGTGTGTGTGTGTAGAGAAAGAGAGAGAGAGAGAGAGAGAGAGAGAGAGAGAGAGAGAGAGAGAGAGAGAGAGAGAGAATGAAAGAGAGAGAAAGAAAGAGGGATAGAGAAACATATCTACATTCACTCAGGGTATCTTTCTTCACCACTGCTCAAAATTTTGCCATCTCACTTTTTCACAGATACATCTATTTATCATGTTCTCTTTTTTTAAATAATTTTGAAAACCATTTAATTTCATTTTGCAACCATTTGCCATGAGATCATGTTCTAAAAGTCTTCTGTTTTTCCACTAATGATGTGTTGGGAAGATTGCTCAATTGGCTAAAATGCTTACTGCTCTACTGAGCAGCCAAGTACTCTCTTGTGATTTACACTTTTGATGTCATGACCACTAATAGAATATCTTTGATGCCTGGCACAGATGAATTATCCTGCTCCAGTTCCTGAATTTATTTTGAACAGTACTATTAGAATCATTCAATTATTCAAAGGTCCTATTTCTAAAGCACTAACAGTTAACTTCGCAAAGATTTTGAAGATCTCACCCCTTTTCTTACTTTGGCTGTGAGACTGAAACATCAGCAAGAACACTGATCTAACCATCAAGGTTCTACTTCTATTTCTTATTATTACAGGAACAATCCAAGCATCTAATAAGTTGAGTAGTATTCTCTTGAGATAGCAGTAATGTGTTAGATAAATGTCTATTGCCTCACTATATATAAGGCTATAAGGAATAGCATGCAATACTCTTTCAGAGTTATACTCTATGTAAAATGATCCAGAAGGCAGTCACCTCAATGACGAAAAGATATTAAAAACAAATCTGCTAGTGAGGTTATATTTTAGTAGGTTTGGGGAAAAGGGTTTGAAAGCAGAAGCATAATTTTTAACAAAAGTATGAATTTGAGTAAATTCTGTATGGTGGCACAAATGGATTGTAAGTAAAAGTAAATGATAGAGCATATGCTTAGCTTACTTTGGGCTTCAGATTTAATTCTCAGCACTGGAAACAAAAGCAAAAATGTTGAAAGAGAAAGTCAAGTCAAGCACAATGACTCATGCCTCTAATCCCAGCAATCAAGAGGTTAAGGCTTTAGAATCATGGTTTCAAGACCAGTCTGGGTTATATACTGAGATCCTGTCTCAAAAAAGAAAAGAAAAAAAAAGTGATACAAGAAGATGGAAGGAAGGAAGGAAAGGAAGGAAGGAGGAAGGGAGGGAAGAGGGAGATATGAAAAGGGATTCATTGTATATGTGATAATAGCACGCAGCTAGGAGTTTGATAGCACTTCCTTCAGAATTTTAATTAAATATGAAGTTATGAACCTGAGTATGAAGAAGAGACCTATCCTCTTGTTATTGCTTGCACATTTTTTCTATTTCCTAAGTATTTCTCATTCTTATAAAATATGTACCTAGAATATAAGTTCTTCCATCTTATTTCCCACATTTCTGGCATACTATTCAACCAAAACATATTGACTTCTAATTCCTACAGAAGACAGAAAATAAATATTTATTGAACTGAACTGAAACTATAAGTTATGGAAAGAGAACATAATGATATGGATACAGTGGTAGTATGAGAAATGATTTGTAGGATGGATGGTTATTAACTTAAGAAATAACATGCTTCACTAAGAAAATAATGCTTATGAGATTAGGCATGATGAATTTGAGGGTAGGTCAATATTCATGAGGCTGTATGGATTCAAATGGAGGAGTTTCCACTTCAAGTAGTTGGAAAGCTTAGGAAACAGAAATACACTCCAATTCCCATCCTTCCCACCAGCACTATGTTCATGACAATGTTAATTTTTATTTGTGTTCTGGACCCAAGAGCAAAGAACAAACAAGGCAAATGCAAAGATTCCATGACACTATACATTTATGTGACTTTATCATTTTTTGCTACATAGCTTTAGTTTTCCATCCTGAGGGATTAGGTCTGTAGCTATATTCTATTTCCTTCATGTTTAAGGATAAACCTCATTTTGTGACTTTTATTTATATTTATTTATTTTATTTGTTTTTCCATATTTTTATTGTAATTAATAGAAGGATTACATTATATTCACCAGATAGAGGATGTATTTCTTCACAAACATTGATACCATTTCTCATGTCTTGGTCCCCATTTCTCTCCCTCTACCCTACCCCTCATCTTGTTTTCCCCACTTTCCTATCTGATTTCAAATAACCAAATACGCATATATATATATATATATACAATATATCAGATAACAAGGTGAAATACTGTAACAATATGAGATAGCCAAGTGACAGCAAAAGAGATGAGAGATAACATAGTACATTAAGGACAACAATCACTCATTATATAGCTTTTGTTTCTATATCCTGGAGGTCCTTTCATTTAGCATCATACTATATGGCCTTATGTATCTAGGTTTTGTTCTATTGTAGATCTCTGCTAAGAGAGCCCAAGGTTTCTACTGATTATGACAAATGAGGGAAACCATTGAGCCTATGTTCCTTTGAGTCTGGCTTACTATGATTTTTTTCTAAGTCTTTCCATTTCCTTACAAATGGGACAATGTCATTCTTTCTGATAGCAGCATAGAATTCCACATCTTGTTGTTGATCCAGTCATCAATTGAGGGGCATCTGGGTTGGTTCCATATCTTTGCTATGGTAAATAATGTGGCAATGAACATTGTTGTGCTAGTGAATTTAGTATGTCCTTGTTTCTGGATGAGTGGGTAAATGCCAAGTAGTGAATTGCTGGGTCATAGGGGAACTCTATGTTTTGTCTTTTGAGGAACTGCCATACTGCTTTCCATAGTGGTTGAATGAATTTGCACTCCCACTAAGAGTGTAGTAGTGATCTCTCTTGGCCACATCCCCTCCAGCATCTGTTGTTATTATATTTCTTGATCCTGGCCATTCTAACTGGAGTGAGGTGGAATCTTAGAGTTGTTTTGATTTGCATTTCTTTTATTGCCAGAGATGTTGAGCATTTCTTCCTGTGTCTATAGGCCATTCTTATTTCTTCTTCAGAGGAGACTGTCTATTTTTTTTGTGGGTCTTGGGCTTGAACTCTGAGCCTTGTGCACTGTCCCTGAGCTCTTCACTTCAAGGTTACTGCCTTACCCATGGGCCTGGCTGTTTTCCCTGAGCTCTTCAGCTCAAGGCTACTGCTCTACCCCTTGAGCCTCAGCCCCACTTCCCCTTTTCTAGTGGTTAATTGAATATAATAGTCTCTCATGTCTTTAGGGCCTGGGCTGGCTTTGAACCATGATCCTCAGATGGCAACCTCCTAATTAGCTAGAATTACAGGACTGAGCCACCATATCCAACTCATTTTGTGACTTTTATTCACACTAAACAGAAACATCCTAAGGCTTAATTTCATAACATTAAGAACTGAGCCAGAAAACACTGGCAAGATTTTTGAGAGAAATACCAGGATATATTTTCCTGAAATCATCAAGAGAGTGAATTCTCATCCAGTTATCCACATATTAACCCATAGCTCCTAGAGGTTATAGCAAGATATTGTTGATCTTTATTTGGAGCAAGGCATCAGTCACTCACATCTGTAATCCTGACTATTCAGGAAACAGATCTGCACAACTTGGTTCAAAGCCATCCTGGGCAAAGAACCCATTAGGTCTCTTTAGAAAACCCATTAGGTCTCTTTTCTCCAATTAACCAGAAAAAAAAAGAAAAAAAAGACAGAATAGAGTTGTAGCTCAAGTAGTAGAGTACTAACTTTGAGTACAAATGTTTAGGAACAGTGCCCAGATCCTGAATTCAAGCCTAGGTACTGGCACACACACACTCCCCCTGCACCCCCTCCACACACTTCATTTGCAAATTGGTAGGCCTGTTTAGTAGGGTAGGTATGTTTTATGCCATTAGCTTTCAAGTCTGTCCCTAGACAACCCCGACATACTCAAATTGTTTTATTTTGCCATGTCCTTCTAGCCATACATTTGCTCCTGTATTTTTCCTTCCATCTGAGATACATTTCTTGTCAGTGTTCCGGGAATGACTCAGCTGATTCCCAGCCTATGTGTAGACAGAGCCAGCAGGTTTAGTTCCCTGTGTCTTTTATTAACTTACTGTCATAGGAGGTAACAGAATAAGTAGGCCTGACTGAACAGAAGAAGAAGAAAAAAGTGTTCATAAATAGAAGAGAGACAATGACATGAAAATTGATGATCAGAATAATAATGTGAATAATGCATTCACCAAGCATATATATATATATCCACACACATATTATATGCATATACATAAATTATTCGATTGTTATGCTCCTTACTCACCATCATGCATGCTGTCAGGCTACTTTTGAACATAAAGAGACACAAAGCTAAAAACAAAAGGTTTAGAACACTCCAACAAGAGAATCTTTGCCTAGCTTGTCAAATTGTACATGCTTACTTTACAATTTCTCACAGCTGGTATTCCTGACCTGACTCCAGGCTAAGAGATTCAAGAGCAGCAGGTTCCTATACCTTAGCATACTCACCTATAGAGATATTTTGATAAATTCTTTGGAAAACTCTATCTTGTACAAAGACAAAATAGCTAAAAGGTTTTAACCTCCTAAATGCTAAAATGGCATTTATTTTCTTTACTTTTAAAAATATTTAATCATTTTGTCCACATGAGTCAAGGCTAGTTTATAGACTCCTGTTGCGTAATGACTTAATTTACATTGTCTAATGGACTACCAGATGCAAATACTATTGAATAACCACGAGATGTTATCGATATGGGAAATGGATATGTTCATTGATGAAGCCAGCACCTGTTCAATCAGTTCTGGCCAATACATTGCCTCCTAGTGAGGTGAGTATGAGGTAAAGCCCTCCTGTCTGTGTAGATTTATTCTCTGTTTATCTAAGATATCAATAATTTAGGAAACTGGAGGATTAGTGGAGAGTAAGAAAGACCCACCCACTACTTCTATACATGTGAAGCCTCTATGCTAATTAATACAAAAACATTAGCAATACAATTTTCCATGCATTTTAATTGTTATTTGATGTTCAGAAGGTTTGTAGTTACATAAGTCAGATAAAAATTACATTTCTATTTCAACAAATTTACCCTCTCCCATATTCTCTCCTAGTTTTTCCATTCTGTCTTTTCTCACAAGTTATTCAGTCAGTTAATTTTCAAGTGTCTAGTAAGTATCTCTACTGCATTTGTTCATCCTTTGTCCCACCATTTCTGTGTTCCAATCCTTATCCTCCAGAAGAAAGATAAACAAACAAGACCAAAAGTAAAGAAAACAAAAACAGCAAAAAAACAAACATCTCTTGTTTCCATTTCCTGGAATTCTAGTCATTAAATGTAGTTTTATATGATCAAATACACATAGTTATCATCTCTTTGTGTTCCTATTCTGAGGAACTCCCTTAGTTCTCACTGTGTATGAATAACTTATCATGTATCATGTACTCTTTTTCTCTCTGTTCCTTCCTTTCATTTTTATTATCTAGTGTATTTACTCCTCAAATTTTAGAAACATTCTAGCTATCACAAATGAAGGAAACCATGCAACTTATTTTTCTCATATTTTGCTTAATATAAGTTCTCTTAGGTCTTGTCATTTCATTTTTTTTTTGCCTATCCTGGGTCTTGAACTCAGGAGCTGAGCATTGTCCTTGGGCTTTCTTAAGGCTAGAGTTCTGCCACTTGAGCCACAGCACTATTTTCAGATGTTTCTATACATGTTATACTGAGGAATCAACCCAGGTATTCGTGCATGCTAGGCAAGCACTCTACCTTGTCATTTCCTTACGTATGATACAAAATCATTCTTTCTGATGAGTGAGTACAAGTCCACACTAAACCAGCACAATTATGAACATTACAACATTAGCTACCATAGTCAAAATATAGTAAATAGCAAGAAAATAGTAATCAGCTCAGAGAATCCCCTTCTATGGACAAACGGATTAAGAAAGCATAGAATATCTATGAAAATATGACATGGTCTAGAAGATTGGCATAATTGTTTTTGAGGAAGTTGAATTTTGGATAAGTTTATAAGACTGGAGGAGAAAGTATGCATCTTATGGACCTAAAACATATAAAAATATAAACAAAACCTTCATTCAGCTTAGCTATCCAAGAGGTAGATTATAGTTACATTTGAATAAATAATATCAGCACTACTAAGAAATTCCTACAGTATCCGGGTACCAGTGGCTCATGCCTGTGCTCCTACTATTCAGGAAGCTGAGATCTGAGGTTCAAAGCCAACCCCAACACAAAAGTCAACCATGAGACTGCCATTTCCAAATAATCACCAGGAAAATAGAAGTGGGTCTGTGGCCCAAGTGGTAGAGCACTAACCTTGAGCTAAAGAGCTACGGGAGAGCACCCAGGCCCATAGTTCAAGCACCATTGCCAACCAAAATAAAAGTTGCTACGAGAATATTTTACAGCCTTCCATTTAAATCAAATACTATAATTTAGTCACGATATCAGTATGATTATGAACCAAAATTGTTGTTTTCTTATATACTATGAGCATTCTGTTATCATTGTAAAAATATTTAGATTTAAATCATTCAAAAGTTGATTTACACAAAATGGGTTAAGAACACATATTTACTCTTTAATTTCTCACATATTAGACAAGGTCAGCCTTTCAACAATATCTTTATGCTAGATTTAACCAAAGTCTTATTTTGCAATGTGCTTTACTTTAGCCCAATGTTGATTCCAGGTTGGATTTCTCTGACCTTGATGACATGATCTTCTCAAAATCATTTTGATTCTCACTTGATTTTTGGGCCTCTCCATGTTCTCCATTGAACTAAATAAATATAGTTGTAACTGGATTTCTACTAAGATGGGTTTACTTTAATATCTTCAGTAAAAATGCTATAAAAACTCAAAATATTCAGAATAGCATTTGTATAAAAAATAAACCATAATTTAAGCAGATGGGAGATATTGTGCTAGTTTACATTTTGTTAAGGTTTCTTTTTTACTAATATATATATATATTTTTTTCAATCAGCCTTTAAAATAATACATGGTTTCTGACGTTGTTACCTCGTATATTGTATAAATGTTTATTTGAAATAAGGAAGGGAAGATGATTGGGAATGGAGGAGGGTAAGAGGGATAAAAAACATGAGAAGGGTTATCAATGATCAGGAAGTAATGTACCCACTACCTGACAAATGTAACCATAACTCCTCTGTACAATACCATGACAATCAACTACAAAAAAAATTACACTGCTCTTTTAGCTGATTCTACTTCCTAGGTATCAAGTTTAATACAGCTTAATGAGTATAATTTGTATTTCTATTTTATGCATGTAAGTCATGGACTCGAAAAGAGTTAAATAGTTTGTCCAAGATCACACATTAAGCACTAGTACACCCACTCTTGATAGTGGACAAGCTGACTTTAATATGTCCTCATTCAACATTGACACGGTAAATACCACCAAATCTACCACAGATGGTATGAAACAATTGTACAGTTTTGAGAGCCAGTAAGGCATATTTTAGAACTCATGGATATCATTTATTAGCCTTTTTTAATTAGAGAATACTTTATTAGTTTCTGTAATCAAACCCACATAGATAAGACCTTACATATTTAATACAGTGTGTTTACCCCTGTACAAATGAAAAAAATTAAGTTTAACGTTTCTAGACCAATATGGCTATTAATTTCTGTACAATGCCAACTCAACATGGCAAACTGGGATACTTTTTTCCAAAGTTGACAGCACAGATAAAGTTTCCAAAAATTCAAATTATATATATGTATATATATTTAAATTTATATAAAAAGATCAATAATAGCAGTATGTTATGCATCAATAGCAGCAACAGCTTTTCCAGGTTCTGCAGACATCTGAAAAAAATTAGACATCCAGCACACTCCATTAATAAAAAGAAAAGGATAAAAACAAAACCCCGGGAAAATGCGAAGTTCTGTTACTGTTGTGATACCTGGCACCATTTTTTAAAATTAGCTTCTCAATCATCATCTGGAAAGAAAACATTCTTGAGTAACATCATTATAAACAGCTCTGATAAAGCACAGTCGCTACTACATATCATAAAGCAGGTACAAGGTATTTTATATTCACAGAGGGATGATACAGTACTGTCCTACGTCTATAATATCAGAGGATACAATTAAAAAGGCATTATTGATATTTGATTCTATTTTTCCAGCAGAAGGTCCAAAGGACGGTATGACACAGCTCTGTAAAGAAATGCACTTTCTTAGATAGGATTTAGTCTTTTTGTGTTTTTTTGCTTTCTTTCTGTTTTTTTTGTTACTGTATTTGATGGTTGAAATAATGTATAGAGGGGTCACAGATACATTACTCAGGTAGTGGTACAATACTTATCGAAAATTGATAACCCTTCTCATATTTTTGTTCCTATATCCCTCCCCCAACCAGTCCCAGTCATCTTGTTTCCCCCTTCCATCCTCTATTTCAAATAAACAAATAAACCATATATATGACATATCACATAACAAAGTCAGATACAGTAACCATATGAGATTAACATTTTTGTTAAAAAGTGAAAAAGAGAAAAGAAATAACTTCACATAGTACTTTAAGAACCACAATCACAAAGATAACCTCTTGTTTCCATAACCTAGAGTTCATTTTGTTTTGTCTCATCCTGTATGAACATGTGTACATAGGTTTTGAGGTGTTGTGATCCCTGATATGAGAATCCTAAATGTGTACTAGTTATTACAAATGAGGGAAACGATTAAGCCTATTTTGGGGGCTTTGGCATACTCCACTTAATATGATTTTTTCCAAAACTTTACTTTTCCTTACAAATGGGGTGATGCCAATCTTCCTAATCAAAGCATAGAATTCCATTGTATATAAGTATCACATCTTCTTGATTCATTGCTTTACTGAGAGGCATCTGGGTTGATGCCATATATTTGCTATGGTAAATAGTGCTGCAATGAATATCGTTGTGCTAGTAGCTTCACTATGGCCTTGTTTCTGGACATTTGGGTAAATGCCAAGGAGTGGGATTGCTGAGTCAAAGGGGAGATCTACATTTAGCCTTCAGAGGAATCATCATACTGCTTTCCAGAGTGGGTGATCGAGTTTATAATCCCACCAACAATGTAGTAGTGATTCCTCCTGGCCACAACCCCATAAGCATCTGTTATTAGATTTCTTGATCATGGCCATTCTAACTGGAGTGAGGTGGAATCTCAAAGTTGTTTTGATTTATATTTCTTCAGAGATGTAGAGCAGCTCCATGTGTTTATAGGCCATGGTTATTTCCTCTTCAGAAGAGTCTCTCTTTAAGTATTTGGTACACCTTGTAATGGAATGACTGTTTCTTTGAGGATTTGTTTGTGAGAGGTTCAATTTTTTGAGCTGTAGGTATGTTTTAGATATGTGGACCTTGTCTGTTGTATGGTTAGTGAAGATCTTCTCCCACTTGGTGGGCTTTCTATTTAACTTTCTAACTATGTCCTTTGCCATGCAAAAGCACTGCAGTTTAATGCAGACCCATTTGTCCAAACCTTCTCCAATTTGTTGTGTTTCTGGACCTTCATTAAGAAAGTTTTGACCTGTACCAATGAGTCCGAGTGTAGCTCCTATTCTTTCCTGTAAAGCCAAAAATCAATGGCTTACCTATACACCAATAATAAGAAGAGCCAGGCCAAAATCAGGAAAGTGGGGACTTTTGCAATAGCCTCAAAGAAAATTAAATGCTTAGGAATTAATTAAGGATGTAAAGGACCTTTATGATGAAAACTTTAAAAGCCTGAAAAAGGAAATCAAAGCAGAATTAAGGAAATGGAAAAACCTTCTATGCTCCTGGAATAGAAGAATTAACATTGTGAAAATGGTAATACTGCTAAGCACTATTTACAAGTTCAATGCCATACCCATCAATACTGTGGTGTCATTCTTTAAGAAAATAGAAGAAGCAATCCCAAAATTCATACGGAATAATAAAAAAACCGATATAGCCAAACAATCATTAGAAGAAAGAACAGCTCTGGAGGCATATGAATGCCAAACTTCAGACTCTATTACAAAGCGATAATAATCAAAACTGTTTGATACTGGCACAAGAATAGGCCTGAAGGGATGAGAGTTTGGCTTAGTGGTAGAGTGCTTGCCTAGCATGAATGAAGACTGGGGTTCCATTCTTAGTACCACATACATACAAAAAAATGCCAGAGGAAAGGATAAACAAGGTGATATGTGTGAAAATGGGGAAGCCATAAAGGAGGCCATAATAAAAGGTTTTTCAAAGAAAAATGGATGAATTCATAGAATCCACAAACAAAAAGGTGACTGAAATCCAACAAATATCCAAGGAGAATAAAGCTGCTGAGCTAACCACTCAAATGGAAATCAAGGAGCTAAAGAAGTCCATACATGATCTAAAACAAGAGATGCAAGGCATCAAAAATGAGCAATTAGAAGCAAGGGAGATGAAGAATAAAGTAGAAAGCTTTGATAGCAGGTTAGACAATTCCGAAGAGAGAATTTCCGGGGTTGAAGATAATTTAGTTGTTATAGAGAAAGAACAGAAAATGAATCAATTCGAATCTATTAAGTATGAGTAAACGCTACAGGAGGTGCAAAGTACAATTAGGAAGCCTAATTTAAGGCTAATTTGTACTGAGGAGGGTCTGGAGGAGGTCAATGGTATTGGAAATATACTTCAGGGAATCATCTCAGAGAACATCACAAATATCCAGAAGGGCAGACCCATCCAGACACAAGAAGCTTTTAGAACACCAAACAGACCTGACCAGAAAAGGACATCCCACCACCACATTATAATCCAAACTGGATCAATAGAGACCAAAGATAGGATCCTAAAAGCAGCCAGGGAGAAGAGAACAATCACTTATAAAGGCAAACCAATCAGAATAACCCCAGATTTCTCTACAGAGACCATGAAAGCAAGAAAAGATTGGAAGCATATATGTTATGCCCTTAAGTCAAATAACTACAAACCAAGAATACTGTACCCAGCTAAGCTTCATTCATAACTGAGGGAACAATAAAAACATTCCATTCCAGGGAAAAGCTACAACATTATGTAGCAAACAAACCAACATTAGAGAAAATTCTCAAAGATGTTCTACACATAGAAAACCAACACACATGTAATATAGAGAAAGAAATGGCACCTAAAATTTATAACATCTAAGTACCACAAGAACTATCAAGACACAGGCCCTAATGAAAGCTTGTAAAAATGGTAGGAGCTAATAAATATCTCTCAATCCTAACTCTCAATACCAATGGATTTAACTCTCCAATTAAATGGCATAGATTATCTAGTAGGATCAAAAAACAAGATCCATCATTCTGCTGTTTTCAAGAGACATATCTTACCCAAAAAAACAAAGATTTTTTGAAAGTGAGAGGTTGGAATAAACTTTATAAAGCTAACAGCCCCCATAAACAGGCTGGAGTTGCCATCCTCATATCAGATAAAATAGACTTCAAACTAAAATTAGTGAGAAAAGACAAAGAAGGTTACTACATACTACTAAAGGGATCTTTCCTCCAGGAGGAAATAACCATCCTAAACATCTACACACCTAATCACCGGAGCTCTGAACTTCATCAAGCAAACTTACTTTCACTGAAACCATACAGAGATTGAAACACAGTTATTGTTGCTGACTTTAACACACCACACTCACCTATGGCCAGATCGACGAGGCATAAATTCAACAGAGAAACCTTAGAATTGAACAACTGTATAGACCAACTAGATCTAACGGACATCTGCAGATTATTCCACCCAGCAACAACACAATATACTTTTTTTCAGCAGCACATGGAACATTTTCCAAAATAGACCACATTTTAGGGCATAAAAAAAACCTGGGCAGATTCAGAAACACTGAAATTATTCCCTGCACTCTCTCAGTTCACAAGGGCATCAAATTAGAACTGAACACCAATCTCTACGAATGAAAACCGTGTAATTCATGGAGATTGAACAACACATTGTTGAATCACCAATGGGTCATCTTAGAGATCAGAAGAGAAATCCAACACTTTATGAAATTTAACAAAAAGGAGCACACAAAATACCAGCTCCTTTGGGACATGGCAAAGGCAGTACTCAGAGGAAAATTTATAGCTCTGAGTGTCTACAATAACAAATTGGAAAAATCGCAAACCAACAATTTAATGTGTCACCTTAAGATCCTGGAAAAAAAGGCAACAAACCAACGCTAATCCCAGTAGAAGGAAGCAAATCATTAAAATCAAAGCAGAATTAAATTTAATGGAGTCCAAAAAACTATAGAAAGAATCATCAAAACAAGGAGTTGGTTCTTTGAAAAAATTAACAAAATTGACAGACCCTTAGCAAATCTTACCAAAAAAAGGGGAGCATACCAAAATAAACAAAATCACAGACGAAAATGGTAATATCATGACAGAAATGACCAAGATCCAGAGTATCTTCAGGGAATACTTGTCAAACTTTCACGCCAACAAATTTGAGAATCTGGAAGAAATGGATGAATTCCTAGCCAATTTTAACATACCCACACTGAACCAAGAAGAACCAACCCAACTAAACAGGCCTATTTCAAGCACTGAAATAGAAATGGCAATAAGAGAACTTCCACCTAAGAAAAGCCCAGGGCCAGATGGATTCACAGCTGAATTCTATAAGGTCTTCAAAGCAGAGCTCACACCAATACTCCTCAAGCGCTTCAACTAAATTGAAAATGATGGCTCTTTACCAAACTCATTCTATGAAGCCAGTATTACCCTCATCCCCAAACCAGCCAGAGATTCATCAAAGAAAGAGAAATATAGGACAATTTCTTTGATGAACAATGCAAAACCTCTCAACAAAATACTGGCCAAACATCTAAAACAACTCATCAAAAAAATTATACACTCTGATCAAATAGAATTCATCCCAGGGAGGCAAAGCTGGTTCAACATACGGAAATCAATTAATATAATTCAACACATCAACAGGAGCAAGGACAAAAATCACAGATTATCTCAATAGATGCAGAAAAGACATTTGACAAGATCCAACACCCCTTTATGCTAAAAGCTCTGGAGAAACTAGGAATCCATGGAACATTCCTCAGTGTAATAAAGTCTGTGTATGACAAACCCACAGCTAGTATTATATTTAATGGGGAAAAGGTAAAGCCACTCTGTCTAAAATCAGGAATGAGACAAGGATGCCCACTCTTTCCACTCCTCTGTAACATAGTATTAGAATTCCTAGCCAGAGCAATAAGGCAAGAAGCAAGCATAAAGGGGATCCAAGTAGGGAAAGAGGAAGTAAAACTTTCCCTCTTTACAGATGACATGATTCTGTATTTAAATAATCCTATAGACTTTACTCCCAAATTACTTGAGCTGATTCAAAACTTTGAAAGGGTAGCAGGTTATACAATTAACCCTCAAAAATCAACTGCATTCCTTTACACCAAAAGTGAGAGGAAAGAGGCAACCATCAGGAAAGCAACTCCTTTTGCAATAGCCTCAAAGAAAATAAAGTACCTAGGAATTATCCTAAGAATGCAAAGGCCCTTTTTGATGAAAACTTTAAAATCCTGAAAAAGGAAATTAAAGCAGAATTGAGGAAATGGAAAAACCTCCCATGCTCCTGGATTGGAAGAATCAACGTCGTGAAATGACAATCTTGCCAAGGGCTATCTACAAATTCAATGCAATACCCATCAATATCCAATGTCATTCTTTAAAGAAATAGAAGAGGCTATCCAAAATATCATATGGAATAATAAAAGACCCCAAAAAACAAAAACAATTCTTAGCAGAAAGAACAGTGCAGGAGGAATTTCAATACCCATCTTTAGACCCTATTACAGAGCTATAGTGACCAAAACAGCTTGGTACTGGCACAAGAACAGGCCTAAGACGAATGGAATAGATCTGAGGACCCAGATATTAAACCACAGACCTATGGCCACCTAATCTTTGACAAGGGAGCCAAAAAAATAGAATGGAAGAAAGGTAGCCTCTTCAACAAGTGGTGCTGGCAGAACTGGTTAAGCACCTGCAGAAAACTAAAGTTGGATCCTTCTTTTTCCCCCTGCACTAGAATTAACTCCAAATGGATCAAAGACTTAGAGGTAAAAGCTGGCACACTGAAAACTGTACAAGAAGGAATTGGAGATACACTAGGCCTCCTTGGCACAGGTTGAAACTTTCTTAATAAGGACCAAGAATCAAAACAAATCAGAGAAAGACTGGATAAGTGGGACTGCATTAAACTGCATAGCTTTTGTATGGCAAAGGACATAGCTAGTATATTAATTAGGAATCCAACAGAATGGGAGAAGATCTTCACCAACCATACAACAGACAAAGGCCTCATTCTAAAATATATCAAAAAATTGAATCACTCCAAAACTAATCTCCAAAGTAACAACCATCCCATTAAAAGATGGGCCAAAGACTTAAAGAGAGTCTTCTCTGAAGAAGAAACAAGAATGGCCTATAGACAAATGAAGAAATGCTTGGCATCTCTGGTCATAAAAGAAATGCAAATCAGAACAACTCTAAGATTCCACCTCATTCCAGTTAGAATGGCCAGGATCAAGAAAACTAATAACAACAGATGCTGGAGGGGATGTGGCCAGGAGGGATCACTACTACACTGTTGGTAGGAGTGCAAACGTGTTCAACCACTATGGAAAGCAGTATGACAGTTCCTCAAAAGAGAGGAGCTCCCCTATGAATGAACAATTCCACTACTTGGCATTTACCCAATTGTCCAGAGACAAGGACACACTCAATACACTGGCACAACAATGTTCATTGCAGCACTGTTTACCATAGTAAAGCTATGCAACCAACCCAGATGTCCCTCAGTTAATGAGTGGATCAACAAGTTGTGCTATTTGTACCCAATGGAATTCTATGCTGCTGTCAGAAAGAATGACATTGCCCCATTTGTAAGGAAATGGAAAGACTTAGAAAAAATCGTATGAAGTGAAGTAAGCAAGACTCAAAGAACATAGGCTCAATGGCTTCTCTCATTTGTCATAATTAGTAGAATCCTTGGGCTCTCCTAGCAGAGACTTGCAATAGAGCAAAACCTAGACACATAAGGCCATACAGTATGATGCTAAATGAAAGGACCTCTAGGATATAGAAATTCAAGCTATATAATGAGTGATTGTCATCCTTAATGTACTGTGTTCTCTCTCATCTCTTTTGCTGTCCCTTGGTTATTTCATCTTGTTATAGTATCTCATTTTGTTATCTGATATATTGGATATATTTGTATTTGGTTATTTGAAATTGGATAGGGAAGGGGGGAAAACAGGATGCGGGGTGGGGTTGGGGGGGAGGGAAATGGGGACAAGACATGAGAAAGGGTATCAATGTATGTGAATTAATGCACCTTCTATATGGCAAATATAATGTAACCCTCCTATTAATTACAATAAAAGTATGAAAAAAGCCAGAAACGGTGCTGTGGCTTAAGTGGTAGAGTTCTAGCCTTGAGAAAGCCCAAAGACAGTGCCCAAGCCTTGACTTCAAGGCCCAGAACCAGCAAAAAAAAAAAAAAGGATAGGCCTGAGGACCACTGGAACAGAATGAAGACCTGGAAATCAACCCAAAGACCTATGGGTACTCAAACTTCAATAAGAACCAAAAAATATAACATGGGGGAAAAGCAGCCTGTTTTGCAAATGGTGCTGTTAGAATTGTTTAAGCACCTGTAAAAAATGAAAGATGGCTTAGTTAGGAACACAATATGAGTGCAAGCATTCAAAACTCTGCCTGGCATATAAAAATATTCATAATTTGATTCCTAGTGGGTATTCTTCCACTTCATCTTTCTACATCCTCCAAGATACTTTCTGTGGAATACTTATTCAAAATATTTCTTTCAGAAAGTAGTTGTAAGTAAGACAGAAATGAAATTTGCACTTATTTTTCTTTTCTTTTTTTTTTGCCAGTCCTGGGCTTGAGCTCAGGGCCTGAGCACTGTCCTTGGACTTTCTCAAGGCTAGAGTTCTACCACTTGAGCCTCAGCACCACTTCCAGCTTTTTTCTATGTATGTGGTACCGAGGAATCGAACCTGGGTCTTCATGCATGCTAGGCAAGCACTTTAACCACTAGGCCAAACTCCCGGCCCCTTGCACTTATTTTTCTTATAAAAATAGAAAATATTAAGCTCCTCATAGAATAACTTCACATACACAATGCCCACACTGACTACTCTCATTTTCCTTAATCCTTTATAAAATATTAGGATGTCTCCCAAACTTAACTCCTTGTTACATATCAGTATCCACTTCTTTTACCAAAATAATTAGTTAATTTATAACCTAAATATATCCTTCAGTATTTTTCTTCATCTAGATTTACATTCCTTCACTTTAAGGTTTTATATTTTCAAATGATTTTTTTTCCTTTTTTCTTTCTGTCTTTTTTTGCCAGTCCTTGGGCTTAAACTTACTGTCTGGTAAAAAAAGAAAGAAAGAAAAAAAAGAAAAGACAAGAAGCACCTTTTTTTTTAAAGGAGAACAAAAGTATAATATTTCTTATTTTGAAGAACTAGAAACCATTTATTTGAAAACATACTTCAGTGATTAAAACACAACATTCAGGCTAGTGATATAAGCAACTGGAGCAGAATGCTCAAACATATTGATACAATAATTCAAGTTCCTCAAGACTGCCACCTTTATTCCATAACACACTTATTTTTTGCTGCTGCCTCTTCCTCCTCCTCCTCTTTTTCTCCTCCTTCTCCTCCTCCTCCTCCTCCTCCTCCTCCTCCTCCTCCTCCTCCTTCTTCTTCTTATCATAGGGAGACAGTGATAAGAGTCCAGGAGGGATTATTTTTTGTTTAGTTTAACATACTGAGAAATAGATATTTTGATATTTTCAAAATTAACTTTGCATCTTTTAGTTAGCACTAAAGAACCTATTGTCCTGATTCCCATTATAAACTTCCTTCTATTTGTTACTGTTGCATATTGTTTAATTTTTCTTATTACATATACATCTGTTTTGCTTCTATTTTATACTTAGGTAAATTATTTTTTATTTTATTTTGTTTTGATTTTTTTTTGCTGGCTTGAATTCAGGGCGTGAGCACTGTCATTGGGTTTTCTCAAGCCTAGCAACCTACTACCTGAGCCATAGCACCACTTTTGGCTTTTTCTATGTATGTGGTACCAAGGATTTGTGCCGGGATCTTCATGTGTGCTAGGCAACCACTCTAGCGGTAGGCCAAACTCCCCAGCCACAAATTGATTTTTGATAGTAATTTTTAATTAACTTCTCCCCAAGATTTTATTTTAAATTTTATTCATCAGACCCTGACCCTCTGGATATCTAATTCATAATTAACTTTAAAATTGCCCATTTTGTTCCAGTTTTGTCTGAGTTATTTTTATTAAAATATGTTCAGGAAACATTTGTTATAGCTAGTAAATTTCTGTGAATACAAACTATAACATTTCATAGCAAACCCAGACTTGCTTCCTTTCTGTTCTTCCTTATCTTCTTCCTCCTCCTCCTCCTCCTCCTCTTTTTCAACTTCTTCGCATTTCTAACAGCTTATTTTTAAAATTCTTGCATGAAAATGGCAATATTCATTCATAAAACTTAAATTATAGCTCTCTTTCTTATTTCTATAGCTTAAATTATATTTTTATAACAAATTATTTTTTATAACTTATAAATTATTTTTACAACTTAAAGTATAGCTCTCTTTTTTATTTTAAATAATTATTGAAATACTTATACACAAAACAAACTTCTGAAGTTTCTGTACATATTATGCACAAAATTCTCTAACAAAGTTTTTTTTTTCAATTGTGTTTTACTGTTGGGGTGATGTATAGACTGTTACAGTTACAATCTTCAGGTCGTGGGTACATTACTTCTTGAACATTAATAACCCTAACCATCTTTTTCTCACAGTTTCCCTATCCCCTCCAAATTATCTTGATTTTCCTTTTCCCTTCCCTATATCAAATGAACATATGTATAATATACCAGGTACCAAAGTCAGATACAGTAACAAGATGAGATAGACCAAAAGGAGAGAAAAGCGAAGAGAGAGAGAGAGAGAGAGAGAGAGAGAGAGAGAGAGAGAGAGAGAGAGAGAGAGAGAGAGAGAGAGAAATAACTTCACACTGAAAAGTTCATTTCCCTATTCTTATCCTATGTGGGCATATACATTTATCCATTGAAGTATTGTGGTTCTCTGCTAGGAGAATCCTGGATATGTACTAGTTTATTGCAAATGAGGGATTCCAAGGAGCGATTGTTTCTTTGGGTCTGGCCTACTTCACTTAACATGATTTTATATACAATCTCATTTACTTTTCAGAAGGGTCCAGATCTTAAATTGTGAATTATTCATAATCTAGTATTAATTTTTACTTAAATGTTAAACTATGTCAAAATTACTACTATATTTAATGAAAAGAAAGAAGTGAAGATGTGGGAGTTTAATCAGTTTTGTCTCCCTGGCCTGCCATTCACATTTCATAGAAGCCTCTAAAAATGTATGAATATCTTTGATTGATCACCTACTACGTAACAGAAATCTAATAAACAAACAAAAAAGTATCTAATAATTTAGATGTTATTTTAGATAATAAGAATTGGCTTTATGGAATAAAGAGACTTTTTTTAACAACCATGTCACAAACTTAGGCATAATAAAAAGCAAAGACCTTATTCAGGAATTTAACATTTTCAAAATATTTTAGTGATGCTTAAAGAAGGTAAGATGCAAAGGAAAAATCTTGATAGAGATGAGGTAATTGCCTCATTCCTCATGCTCCATCCCCCTCCCTTGCTACTCACTAGTTATTTCTTTAATTAAGAGAGACAAATTATAATAATTATTATGTGTATGACACTTTTGATGTTTTATAAGTACATATAACTGAAATCCATAGTGTCAAGAATCTTGATTCTCATTTTGCCAGCACATAGAGCCCCTATATCTAGATAATATGACCTCAATCTCCAGAAACACATTACTGTGTACTGCTTCACTTTCAGAAAATTATAGTTTATGGTGATGAAGCAAGATAAGGAGCCATATTAAAATATTCTAGACTACAAACTGAGACCTTGTCTCAAAAATAGGAAAAAAATAATTGCAAGCTATGAATGATAGCCCATGTAATTGTAACAACTTTGTCTCACTTAATGTGCTAAATAAGTAGGTCACTTACCACCCCATTCACCCAATGACATTGAGATTCTGTGTATCACATCCTTTTGGACATATTATATGTGCTAATTATCAACAGAAAGACACTAGCTCATCTCGTCCCTACTTGAATAAAAAATCACATAGTTGAGACAATATTAATAAAAATACAATCACAACATATTAAATTAACATGTGATGGATGAGAGAAATGAAACTTACAAATTGTATAGTAACATTGGGTTCCAGTAGTTCACACTTGTAATCCAGGCTACTTGGAAGGCTGAGGTCTGAGAATCATGGTTCAAAACCAGCCCAGGTAGGAAAGTTCATGAAACTTTTACCTCCATTTAACCACCCAACAGCCAGAAGTATAGTTGTGACTCAAATGGTTGATCATCAATGATTAAAATTCAGAGACAGTGACCAAGCACAGGGGTTTAAATTTATTACTGGAGCATCTGCAGACTCATATGCATGTGTGTACACACATATACACTAAATTATATAGGAGTATACCAGAAATATTTTGGTTTCTGTTGAAGATTTTGGGGAAAACAATGTCTGCACTGGAGATAGAAACTTGAATAAATCCTACTTACAAAAAGTTTCCAAAGCCTTCAGACTGGATGAGAAGAAAAAATATGTCCCCATCATGAGGAATAAAATATAGTATCAATACATGTACAAAGAGTCTATGAGTAAAATGTAGAAGAGATTGAGCTTAAGAGGCAAACCAGAGCCTTTGCCTACAGGGTCTAACAGATTATGTCATTATTTTCATATTTATTCTCAAAGTAATATAACCCTTACAGGAAATAGTTACATAGGGAAAATGTCAGTTGATAACTTTGAAGCATCTGAAATATTACTAATGACAATAAATCCTGGACAGAAAATATAGCCTGACAAATTAGAGACAAAGAATTTGAGGTCATACTCACTATGAACAATAGCACTGGTTCAATATCACAACAATTTTGTGAAATTCAGTTTCTCCAGGCTGAGTGTAAAATGGAGCATGTGGCAACTCCATTCATAGTGATGAGCCTTTTCTTAGAAAATCTCATCTTTTATAATAGGTGGTAAACCTGTCTGAACTCCACTCCAGAGGGAAACATTATCTTGTTATACTGGACAGTAACCTGCCATTTGGTTCATCTTTGTGTGTAAAAGATGAAGAGGATTATATCCATCTTTCAAGGCCATTTTTTTTCTGCAAACGTAATTGCTAGGATAGACCAGTTCAAGGGGGTCAGTGGCCCTTCCCACATGTTATGCACAAGTAGGAGAGACACACAGAAAATTGTCTGTTAAGAGCTCATTTGTTACAAAACTAAAATATATAGTTTAGTTAAGAAAATTGCTTTGTTTTATGCAGATCTTATGTATTATCTTGTCTTTATTCACCATCTGTTAATCATATATTATTGAATTAACAGTTTCAAGTTTAGTTTCCAAAATGATACTTACAAATAAGTTCAGGGTATTTAACACTGAATACAATTGGATCATAATACCATGTGGTATTAGGAACTACAAACTGTCATTAAATTGCAAATTTCACATTGCATCTATCATTAACAGAATGTACTGTTACATGTTATTTATAAAGGAGAAACATACATTGAGTTTTAATAAATCTTTTCCTTTGAAAATATTTACACATTATAAGTTAGAAGTGACACGAGTTTAGTTTGGAACTTGACCCCAGGCTCACACTTTTTGACCATTTATATACACTAGGCATTTGACCATTTGAGCAACTCTTCAGTCAGATATTCTGCCAGTTAGTTGAGGTGAAGTCTTTTGGACTTTTCTGCCCAGGGTGGCTTGGAATCATAATCCTATAGGCTTCAGATTCCTGAGTAGTTAAGAACATAGGTGTGTGCCACAACAGACTGAAAATAATAAAATTTTTATTGGACAACTTGTTTAAAAACTATAAAGAACTATTAGATTTTCCACACTTTTGCCTAAATAGCTGCTATAGGAAGCCAGATATGGCATATAATATATTCTTTATTTTCCCTTTTTAACTTGTATTTTATTGTTGAAATAATGTATAGAGTGGTTACAGTTACATTCATTAGGTAAGGGGTACATTGCCTTTCAAACTTTGATATTCCTTCTCATGTTTTTGTCCCCCTATCCCTCACCCGGCCCCCCAGTCCTTTTGATTTTTCCCTTCCCTTCCATATGTAAAATAAGCAGATAAACATATATACAATGTACCAGGTAGGAAAATCATATACAATAGTCACATGAGATTAACCATAATTGGAAAAAAGAGAAAATAAATAACTTCACATAGTACATTAAAAACAACAATCACAATGACACATTCTTAAAGATATACTTAGGCTGGATGTGGGGAAATATACCTGTAAATCCCTGCAGCCTAGAGTCAGAGCCAAAGTTGGTTATATAACAAATTCCTAACAAGCCTGAATGATGCAGAAAATCCGCGTCTTTGTGTGTGTTTGTGGTGTGTGTGTGTGTGTGTGTGTGTGTGCATATATGTGTGTGTATAATAGTTTAGAAAATTACATAAGCTTTGTACATATACAAACTATTCATGAATATAACCATTTTTAGCCTTTAGATATTTAATTTTCTTCTTACAATTGTATTTTACTTTCAGGGTGATATATAGAAGGATTTACATTTGTAATTTTTGTAATTTGTTTTGTTTTGTTTTTGTCAGTCATGGGGCTAGAACTCTGGGCCTGGGCCCAGACAACAGTCTCACATTCTTTATTGCTTAGGTTGGCTTTGAACCACAAAAGTCAGATCTCAGCGTCCGGAGTAGCTAGGATTACAGACATGAGACACCGCACCCAGCTTCATAACTTTTTTAACTCTATAAAAAGTAGCGGACTAGGAGTTCGGCTTATTGGTAGAGTGCTTGCCTGGCATGCATGAAGACTGGGGTTCGATTCCTGGGTACCACATACATAGAAAAAAGCTGGAAGTGGTGCTGTGGATCAAGTGGTAGAGCTCTAGCCTTGAGAAAGCCCAGGGACAATGCTCAGAACATGAGTTCAATCCAGGACTGGAAAAAAAAAGTAGCATAACCTGATTTAGGGAATTGTACATCCATTTACAGCTATTTAATATTTTTTAATTTAAAAATGGGTAAAACATTTATACATAGATGGAGTTGTGAATACCATATTTGCCATGACATCTTATTTATTTTTATAGTAACTTGAAATTTAATTACTCCACAAAGGTATAGAATCTTTGATATGAAATATTATTTAGTGACAGACACACATTTGCTTTTCTCTCACCTTCTTTTAGTGATTTTACGCTATGGAAAATAATGGAATAAAACTTATTTTCAAATCTCATTGATACTTGAAGCCTGGGGATATTAATCAGAACAAATGTTATTAAAGGGAAACATAAGTAAATAAACAAGTTACACCAAAGGTCTTTTAGGAGCCCTTATCTTCTTGTTTCTACAAGCTCAAAATGATGCATCTTAATTTTCTTTTAACGTTTTGGACTCATCGTTTTCTTGAGATCTTTATATAACAACAACACTGACAGGCAGTAGTGACTTAAGTGAATCTCAGGAACACTTTTCTTTTTGATTCTTGCTAAAAATACACACATATGAAATTCACACACATTACACATGCATGTGCATGCAACAGACCCCTCTTCCCCTACTCCTCCCTCAGTACATCAATTTCACAAAAGAGTACTTCCATAATATTCTTTCAAAATTTCATGGTGTTGGGTTGAATTACATTAAAGTATAACCTTTGAGGCAAAAGTTAATATCATTAGTTTTGTTGTGGTAATTACATTTTACCACACCATCCAATGCTGCGTATTCCACAGACTAACCCATCTATTAGTCCCCTGCCAGTCAATTCCCTGATGTCGTGCTTGTAAAGTTCAACAGCACCGTATAACATAAATCACTCTTTTGCTCCTGCAATCCCACTCTCAGGAGAGGGCAGTGAGGAAGTAGATTAGAAAGTAAAGTTACTTAATACAGATTCATGTTGGAAAAATAGTACCATATTTGTTTCTTTATCTCATATTAGTCCTAGTTCTAATATTTTCTTTCATCCAATAATTTCTTTTAGTTCTTTATACCAAAAGTGTATACCTTTTATAAGTAGTCAGCAGCTTCCAAAGGCATTCACTTATGACTTGAAAGTCGTATGTAACAGAAGAATTAGAATTATGTGCTAATTCTAAGGTGTAAGTCACAATGAAAACTCATGGCCTGGAAGAGAAAACAGACAACTCTGTAACCAAAGAATTTAAAAAGTTAAATATAAAATAAATAAATGACCTTGACCACTTGTAACTCTGTTTAAGAAACCATTGTGCCCTTAAATATATAGTGCCTTTTTAGTAAGCATTAAATAGTCCTGTGTCCTGGCTGATTTAAAAACAGGTAAGGTTTGGTCTTTCTATAATTCTAATATTACAGTCTTTTTATATTCCAGTGCTCTATAATAAAATGAGTCATTCTCTCTCTAACCTTCACCACTAAAGGTTGTCTTTTATCAGCACACAGCTGAGAGATGATCATTTGGAACCAGAGAAGATGAGGAAAAAGAAAATTTAATGACCCAGTAATCACTTTTCTATGAAGGATAAATAAAACTTGTTACAATTTTTATTTTATGAATTTTGTCTTTAAATATAATTCAGAAACAAATTCTATATTTTAATGATTGCATAAGGTAATGTTCTGTGTATAAAGTAGAAAAATGTTATTTTTCTCTGGAATTTTGTTCTTTACATTTACAAATTTCTTTGAATAAATGGCCATTATCATATATTTTAGAGCAGGCCACATTGTACTTTCCAAAGAGAATCACAGGCAGCTAAATTTGTCGCTTTGGGATCACTTTAGGGGTATAAACTCTTCAAAGGTATCCGCTTGTGTTGAAAACCCTTTTTCCTCTCTACATGCATTCGCATGCCTTAGAAAAGGCTCTTCACCAAGCTGGCTGCATCTAGGAACTCGCTGTGCTTCTAATAATTACTCACCTTGCTGCTGTTCAGATTCAGAAGAGAAAACTGCTGTGGAAAAATAGCTCTTGTATTCTAGCACAGAAATAAAGTACATTTTCAAATACAAATCTCCCTCTCATTGTAAAATTTCAGGTGACTTTTATGAAGTTTACCATACATGAAAAGATAAAGTGATGATTTCATGCATACAATAAGTTTTCTTTGAAAAATTATTAATAAAGGAGGCCAACAAACTTTTCCAGTTTGCCCAGAGTAGCAGTAGTCTGACTTGGACTGAAATGACTCAAAGTTGGCACCAGAGATGGGTAGAACAGCTGTTCCCATTTCTTGCCCTGGAGGGGTCTCATGCCTTTCCTGGCAAAGAACTGGAAGTTGGCTGGTAAAGAGAGGGAGAGAGAGAGAGAGAGAGAGAGAGAGAGAGAGAGAGAGAGAGAGAGAGAGAGAGAGAGAGAGAGAGAGACGAGGGAGGGGGAGGGAGGGGGGAGGGGGGAGGGGGGAGGGGGAGGGGGAGGGGGGAGGGGGAGGGGGAGGGGGGAGGGGGAGGAGGAGAGAGGGAGAGGGAGAGGGAGAGGGAGAGGGAGAGGGAGAGGGGGAGAGGGAGAGGAGAGAGGGAGAGGAGAGAGAGAGAGAGAGAGAGAGAGAGAGAGAGAGAGAGAGAGAGAGAGAGAGAGAGAGAGAGAGAGAGAATTATATCAAAAGCAAATCAATTCAAAAAAATTTACCAGGATAAAATGAAATAATATACTTCAAATGAAAGCTAGTATGAATACAGATTTCTAAATCATTTTATATTGCATATTTATCAAGATTTATGAAATCTTGACATGTTTCACCGATTTACTCTATCATATTACTCTGGAAACTATCAATTGTGAAGATGTTTGAAAATTTAATTTCTTATACCACTTTATTCTGTAGCAATCCATATGTAATTAACTAATCATATTTATTACTGCTACCATCTATCAAGTTTTGATAAAGGTGAAGAACTTAATAAAAATGAAAAGATAAATACCTAACCTGAAGAACTAATAATTCAGTTACAAAATATGCTCTGTGGACAGATACAGCATTGACTATTTTATACCTTCTATATGACTTTAAATTGCTTATTAACAAATTGATATATTTGTAATTTCAGATAAAAATTAAAGATCAAACCAGTTTACAGTATATATACAGATTCTTTCCATTGTTTGTACCTCAGTGTTTATGGGTAAACATTTCCTTTATGGTGGAACTTTATCAGAACTATGCAAAGAGCTACAGAAAATGATTAGATAGAAAAGCCTTGCTAGATGATAATAAATACTATAATTTTATTTCCAAGACCAGAACTATTATTCAATTCTGTTTGCTGAAGAACACAAATGAGTATTGTGTGTGTATATACATATATATCAATATACATCAAATAATACTTATACATCTTTATTATTCTTAGAGAAATATAGTCAACATCAGCTATACCTCTATAATTGTGTATCTGTTAAAATTATGGCTGCCAGTTATGATTACATTAGCCTGTTTTTCTAGCAGTTGGGAGGCAGAGATCAGTATGAGATCAGCCTGAACTATTTTGTTTATAAAGACCATTGGCAGCTTATTTGTTTATTCGTTGATGCTTGAACTTGAACTTGAAGTCACAGCTTCATTCTTTTAAGCTGGTACTCATCTGCTGAGGCACAACTCTACTACCCTGGGGTAGAATTTAATATCACTCCCTCTCTCTCATTGTTGGAGAGGTTTCTGATTGGAGAAAAATAATAGAAAAGAAAATTTGATCAGTTTCTAGATGTATCTGTCATTCTCATTCTTACACTAATTATTCTTCAATATCTTTCAGTCCACTGTCTCACCTCTTGTCTAGCTCTGTTCAAAATTGGATCTGCTAGATCAATAGCAAAGACCCCTGAAATGCAAACATCTACATTTGTATACTGATTATCTTCTCTACTGAATTATCTTCATAAAATACCTTTTGGTACAAATGTTCTGCACAAGTGACCCTAGCAGTGAGTACAGGTGGGACACAGATATTAAAATACTCCCAGACACCGGTACAACTTACCTCTTCTGTCATCAGTTGATGTGAGCAACATCAGTATGATCTGCACTCTTGTCCAAATCATTATCAAGAAGTTGTCTCTACATGATAGCAATGCATGCCTTGTTCAAAATACAAACATATTAGGGAATATGGCTCAACCCTGAGTTCATAGTGTCAGTGATAGCAAAGTTGTTGTCCGAATGACCAAAGACTTCCTCTTCCAAAGAAAAAACACCTATCTTCAAACTCAGCATAGCTGACCAAATGGTACAAGGTGAGGAACCAAGGTGAAATGGAACATTATTTTTTTTAATCAAGAGACAATGGAATTCAAATAAAATCAAATGAGTGGCTGTGGCCTTGTGGAAAAGGAGGAAGAAGTGCAGGAAGAAGAGATCACCTGTGAGGAGTTTCCAGGAGATTCTCGGGCTGGAGAATACCAAATTCATACAAGAAAGTTTATTTCAGGCTCATGATACCAAGAGGGCAAATGCAAACCTCCAATGAAATCACCATGGTCTCCTAGCTCCAGGAAGTATGGAGGTTGCTTCCCAAATTCATGAGGAGCTCATAACCTGCTCCCTTCCAAGAATGGATCTCATCATAGGGTAAGGTACTATTTACATTCTATTTACATAACACTTAGAAGACCATAACCCAGAAGTCCCAGGCATCCAAGGGTGGTGGGAATAATCCTGAAATGTTGACAACAATTTGTCTGAGCTAGGGAAGTAGGTGGCAGAGTGAGAGTAGGATGATGCCTCGCCCTGTACTATCAGTCACATTCTGAAGACATTGGGACCAAGGTCAGCAGGGTGTTGAGTCACCTCCTGAAGGGACCTGCATGGAGAAGATGCCTACTTACAGTAGTTTCTGTTCTACAAGAGATTTGAACTGGAGGAAGTATTTGGTCAAGAAAGTGTCATTAGCCTGTTAGAGAAGCAGGAAATTCTGTCTGTGACTCTTCAAAATCTACCAGGTGGCACTGATTTCAAAACTCATTTGTTCCTTAACCATCTAACAAATCATTTCCTTCTTGTCCTTCCACCGTATACTATGTTCCACAGATGATTTCTTTGACCCTTTAAGGAGAAGATTCCCAGAGTGACTAAAGGTTCACTAACTATGAAGTATCACCACAGGATGTACACAGGACAGCAGCTTTGCTTTCCAAATCTATTCCTGTTTTGTATAGGCATATAAAGCTCAAGAAGTTTGAGTTTGCTCAACTTCTATCTTCTTTATCTCCTGGCTGCAATTTGCAGGTGAAATTAGAGAAGGTTCCTTCATGAATCTGAAAGAGCCAATGTGGAGGATATTGTTGCCAAGGACACATAGACACATACTGAGATTCATATGTAGGAAGGACTATTTTTTAATGTGCTCTTTTTTTGGGGGGGTCATGCCCCACTTCCATTTTCTAGCGGTTAATTGGAAATAAGAGTCCCAGGTCCTTTTGTGCCCCGGCTGGCTTTGAACCTGATTCTCAGATCTCAGTCTCCTGAGTAACTAGGACTACAGGCGTGAGCCACGGCATCTGGCTAATGTGCTCTTAAGTTTTATTTGCTTGTTTCTTTTTTGAAGCTCTTAATGGCATCTAATATATTCATAAAATTATTAAAATGATAGTTTTCTAAAATCAGGCATTTTCCTATGCATTATGTACAAATATTCTTTGAGAGTGCTTAAATTAAATTTAAATGTTCCCAGAAATATTTCAATCAATTAATTTAATCAACACATACTTGTAGAGTGCTTATTCCATGCCAGATATTGTATGTAGAATTCAATAATATAGCACTAACTAGAACACAGGGTAAATAGTTCCTTGTATCATGGAACATGTATTCTTCTGTTTAAGGAGATGCAGTATTAGTAAACTTGCTTCAGGATATTTCATATTTTCTACAGCAGAACTCAAATTTTTACATGTTTACTTATTGATATAGCTACACAGCAGTTTACAACATTTCTTGCATTTTCTAACAAGTTGGAAATTATTGGTTAAGCAGATGAATATTACTCATTCTGCTAACCAACTATTGGTTAGAGATAATCTCTATTTGCAATGAATGCAGTTCTCTCATTATATCTACAAAAAAGTCTTAACTCTTCATTCATTATCTGTTCTAACAGATGGTCCCAATAAATTCTATGCTTTCATGACCTCTATGAATGTGGTTCCCATGTTTAGAGAAAATTGAGTTAAATCTAACTATGTTCAAAATATAATCATCTATGTATGTGAATTAATGCACCTCCTATCTGGAAAATATCATGTAACCCTTCTATTAATTACAATAAAAATATATGAAAAAATATAATCATCTAATCATTGCCTCTCTTTCATTAACTCATTACCCTGAACTTATCCACTCCTAGATTTCCCATTTTAGTAAATTATTTGTATGCAAATGTGTGAGAGTTCTGATGGGCTATGTCCTGTGTTTGGGTAGAAGACTCATTTAATGAGGCCTATCTTAGAAGATGGTTTGCATTAAATACAAGAAAGGAAAGCTGAAAATAAATGTTATTTTAACATGAAAATATTGAGTAGGAGACTGGAAGAAAGATAGTAGAATTTATTACAAGGCCTTAAACAATATTGATATCAAATACCAATACAGTTCAAGCCATTTTTAATTGCAGGAAACACTAGATTCTATGCAACTATACAAACATACAAACAAAACATGTTAAAAGAGAAATTTTGTAAAACACTCTGAAGGGCAGTCTACTAATTAAATATTACAGTCAAACACATGTGTGAATGCTCTCTCTTTGATTCTATTTAACCAGATAATATTCATCATTGTTTGCAAGATACTACATGCTTCTCATATTCAATAAATCAAGTACATAACTGAAAATAGAATAAACTCTCCTAAAACATTATGTACAAATACTTACTTAGGTCATATAATAGGTCTTCAGTCATATGACTGAATTATATGATCATATAATTATATTCTTTAGAAACAATTCCTTTTTGTGATAGCATCTTGACTTCAATGAAAGGGAAATGAAGAGTTAGCATTGATCTATGATCATAAATGTCCTAATAGACTCTAATACTGTACAGACTATAATTCATTTTAAGAAATGATGAATTCTTTTATACCCAATATAGTGCTACGTCTTATAATCTATTTTTCTCACTTAGAAATTACAAGAAATTGTGATATTTAATTCACTTATCTGTCAAATATAAAATTGGTGGTTTCAAAAAGCAGAATGAATAGAAAAATTTACATTTATGTTGTGATCATATAGATGGAAATGCAGATACAAATGGATACAGATATAAAGTACAGTATTTCCATTTTGTGAATAGAATACACTACAAAGAGACTTAAAGATTGTTTTCTTTATTCTTTTCACCTTCTAATGGATAAGTGAGGAGAATGGATTAGATGACCAGTGTCACCCAGCCATTCATTACAATAGTTATTAGTGAATATTTTCTATATCATTTCATTACGTTTACCTACCTCAGTAACAGCTATAAATAATAAAATATTTTTATTTCCAACCATACATATGCAAAATAAGAACACAGACTTATTTATTTCTACATTTACTTCTACTTATTTATTTCTACCGTGTAAGGACACATTTTTGAGGGACTTCATAGATTTTTCACAAACATCAATTTTATTAAGTTTTCATGAAAACTAGATCATGTTTCCTTTGTAAAAAATTGAAACCAATCACCTAGAAGTTCCTTGGTCCTACTACTCATCCTTTCCAAAATAACTCCAGCATAGAAATTCTGGGAATGTAACTGAATTTAAAGAAATAATCAACATGGCTAGCAATGAAAAAGCAGTTAATTTTTTTCTAAAACCCATTCAACATTATTTGTAATAAACCTATTACTTGGATGTGTCTTTTTTAATGTGTTTGACATAGACACCAAATACAGAATATGCTGAATAATTCCATTAAATACAGCTATTTAGATCAGTAGGTCTAAAAAAATTCTTCCGAATTCAGTTTTTTTTCATATATTTTATTGTAATTAATAGAGTTACATTATATTCACCAGATAGAGGTTACTGTACTTCACAAACATTATCTTGGTCCCCATTTCCCTACCCCCACCTCTACCCCTCATCTTGTTTTCCCCCCTTCCCTATCCTATTTCAAATAACCGAATAAACATATATAGATGTTTTTTTCACCTTCAAGTGTGCTCATTGTGATGTAGTGCCATGAAACAATGTAAGACAAATACTTCTGATTTGTTTGCTTGTGAAAGATATTATATGTTTAATACCATAGAGTTTATCATATTGAAATAATCTATTATTACCTGATAGTTATTATCAGGCATTAGCTAAATATTTTACACTGAAATTATTAATCTTCATGAAATCCCTGTGAAATCCCTTTTAATTACTTTTAATACTCTGTCAAAGGCTATTTCTAATTAGAGATAATAATTTAATCATTTAGACATGCACATTTATGAAATGTACACCTACTAATTGAGTCATCCTGGATTGTTACTCTTCCTAGGTGTAATTTGGAAGTAATAATGATAAATGAATGAGGCTTTCTTTTATGTGAACCAACCGAACACAATAATATTTGCCACAACAATGACGTTTATGTTAAAATGCAATGTGAATGTTTGTAATGAATGAAATTGAACTATCTGAAGTACAAATTATTTAGAAGATATTGAAGGGAGATTATATAAAAAGGATTATAAACTATTAGTAGACATAATAAAAATATAAATGTCTCAATGTTCCATTTATTATTGTAAAGGTTATATACAGAGAGATTACAGTTACATGTCAGGTAAGTAGTACATTTCTTTTTGAACAGTGTCACTTCTACTCTCATTTTCTCCCAGTTTTTCTCTCTCAACCTCCCTTCATCCCAAGTTATATAGTACATTTCCATCGTAGTATCTAGTGAGAATCACTACTGAATTATTTCACCCTGTCTCTGTGCTTCCCCTTCCCAAAACAGATAAAATTATATACAAGACAAAATTTACAGAAATCAAAAACAGCAACAAAAGGGAGAAAAAAGCAAAAAAATATCCCCAAAACATAAAAACAATGGCAACAGAACAACAACAAAAATATGTGTTTCCACTTCTTGGAGATCATCTCAATAAACATCATTTACATTATTATTGTTATACTCCAGTGTGGAGTGCTACTGGACTGTCAGATGTTTAGTGAATGCTTATTGAACTCAAATCAAAGTTTACTAAGATGCGTATTAATATTGTAAAGTGTAATATTTATTAAAATAAAGCAAAGATAAAACCCACTAGGTTGATAGAAGTCAGAAGAGATCATTCTGTTTGGCTTTGTTTTATTCTACAATACTGGGTTTTGAACTCGGGGCTTCATGCTTTTTAGGACATCCATCTATTCCTTTGTGCTCTGGTTATTTTGGAATGGAGTCTTGTTTTAGTACAGGCCAACCATTATGGAAATCTTCCCATTTTTTTCTCTCTCTCTGTATATATATATGTATATATATATGTATATGTATATGTATATGTATATGTATATTTATGTATATATATATATCTCCTTTGAACTATGTGTTGTAGAGAAATGCACATCTTTTCCTATAGAAAATTTAAGAAATGCTTAATTTTGTTTCTGTATAATCTAGAAATGACATTGATGCATTTTTTGAGAGAAGATACTGTAGTGGAAAGATGCTATAAAATACTTTCAATCACTACTTAAGTTTACCCACAGCTGTACAAGTGAAAATAATCTGAAACCAAAACAAACAAAGAAACAAACAACCAGGGGGGAGGTAGAATGATTTATTTTGTGAGGTCTGCAGAAACTACAACCTGTATTAATCATTCTACAACGTAAGTAAACTGTATGGAAAGAAAGTTCCATGGTTGTAATTCCATAGCATGAATTGCTATAATTACTGTGTGTCTTATAGAAATTAAAAATCATTTCCCAAAGGTGATCTAATACCTTGCAGATAAACTGGATAAATTTACTTTACATGATAGCTTCAAAAATTGAAGCAAAAGTCCTTGAAAAGAAAGGGATTTCAATAATGGCATTACCAAAACTTGATTAAGTTATGATGTTTTTCCAAAGTGCCATCTGCTGAACAAAAGTTGAATTTATGTGTTTGTCTATGCACAGAATGATCCCTTAGATTTCCTTTGAGCTCGATTTTGGACTGTCATTTGCTTTAATCCAACATATGTGATGATTTTGATCTAAGTAGAAATTTTGACTTACATCCAGCCCTGGTTGCTTCCAAATCTGCTTGCTTGAGAACAGTAAAAAAGTCAAGAAAGTCAGTGTTTACTTGGTGAGACTCCACAAATAAAAATATTAAGAGGCCATCTAGAGGTGGACAAACTCCAGGGGAGAGAGAGGAAAGGGGAGGAAGGAAGATAGGGAAACCATGTAGCCAAATATGTGCAGGTTACAGACTAACAGAGACCTTAGTAAACTGAATATGTGCACATTCAATCCAATATACTAACCAGCAATACAGATATTCAGTTGAATTTAGCTCAGATCGTATAGTGAGCAAATCAAATCGTTGGTCTTTTGAACCACTAAGTTTTGGGGTGGTTTTTCTGTGCAGGGGCGGATAAGTGAAACCCTGTATCATTAACTTAGCTTGAGGTTTGATGTTAAGTGTGGTAATTAGGCAGAGTTAAAATGGAATGGGCATTGGGGTTGCCATAAGAGTGACTTTTATGTTCACCTCAACTAAGAGTGATGAAGCATATAATGGATTTTGAGTCTTTTAAAAATCTAGCCTGAATTTCTATCAAAAGAATTCTTTTTATCTTAATTGGAATTGAGTTGGTATTATGTTAGTAAAATAGCCACAGGGAGCCCTACTGACCTGGCTTTTGTATAGAAAATCGAAGTGTGAATCTTAATTTCACAGGCATTGAGGAAGTTGCCCTGCTTGTATATTTGAATCTAGAGGTGAATGTGTTTAAAGTTCTTTCATAATGTCTTATTAGGATTATTTAAAAAGAGAGTTCAATAATGTATATTCTATGAAGGGGATTGGTTATTTTAATTGTGTGGATAATTCATGAGAAAATTCTGAATTACATAAGTAGGAAGTATAAAGGATTGCCAGATTGAACACAGGGCATGCAGTTACGTATATAGTGCAAGTAGACAATAAATAGGTGCTTTTTCGTGTTTAGTTTTCTTTGAAGTACAAGCATATCTCATTCAAAATTTGGAATATATTTGCCACGAAAAGTCATACCTGATGGTATGGTGTCTAGCGACTTGGTAAGCAGAGACTGGGAGGATTCCAGGCCAGCCAGCAAATGTTAGTGTGGCTTTACCTCAATAAGAAATTGAGCTAGTGATGCATATCTGTCTTTCAAGGTATGCCTAGGCATAAAGGAGGAGGAAGGATTGTCATCAGGCTCGCATAACAAAATCTACCTAGAAAATAACTAAAGCAACAAAAATGTAGGGGGGGGTGCTAACAGCATGGCTTAAATGGAAAAACAACTATCTAGTAAGTACACATTCCAGAGCTCTACCATGATAAAATTCAAACTTATCTAGCATGTAGTATTTCTAAAATAGTTGCAAAATTCAACATACATTTGTAAAGTCAGTCAGATAGGAGAAGGAATTGGGTTTAAAATTGGGGCAATCAGTAGTAGAAGAGAGATCAGAAAGGCAGTCACTGAATGGACAAGGTTAAATTAGAGAGAGTAAAAATCATCATTTAAAAGTGGTGAGGTAAGCTTGATCAAAAATGAATAGTATATGGCTTTATTATTATCTCTCTTATTCATTCCCCAGGTAATGGAGAACAGAAACTAGACAACAGTATCACATTTTTCTCTATTTTCACCTGTCATTTTAAAATATAACTCAATGACCAATGGAAAATGCTAATATTTCTGGATTTTAACTCTTCCCACTGAGTAAGATAGGAGAGAAAGAGGACAAGTTTAGTCATAGGCTAGCTTTGGATTGAAATATCTACTTTGTTCTGTGCCTATCTCTATGCACTGGCCTAACTCTCAAACATGTTAATGATACTTTGTGATGATCCCCATCTAGACACATCCACAGCACCCTTTTCAGCCAGATAGAGACCTGCTAAGGTTTCCCTTATCTTCCCTTGACGCAGCCTCATTGCAGTCTTCCTGAGAAATATATGTATAAAATGAAAGGTCGGCTGCCATATTTTTATCAAAAACTGTTTGAACAAAAATTTCTGAAAATATGATTTATCATTAAATTTGGTTGCATAAAATAACAGACTTAGTGGAATTATTTTTTATTCTTTACTGAAAGAACATAATATTTCTATGGAGTAGGTAAAGATTAAATATTCATGAGAATTCAGGTAACTTTTTAATACGTACTGACACATGGCCTTTATAGATCCTATATTTACTATCAATATATTCCCCCCCAATCATCATTCCATATAAACCTAGTATTTACCTGGGGGTATATCAATAGTTCATGACTTTGGTTTTAAACAAGAATCCCTGTGCTGCAGCTTAGTGAGAGTTTATGTTTTCTTCTTCTCAAAATGTAATCAGTATTCCAAATCAATATCCATATTCTTTTAAAGGCTAAGTCTCCATTCTCAGAGAAAGTTGAAGTTTTATTAGTCCAGAAGAAAACTAAAAGACATTTGTTCTTTTTGAAATACTAACAAAACACAAACATCTTAAGTCTACACTAGAAACCAATAACATTGAAAGATCTCAATACAATGCACTTTGTACATCTCCTATCACTTCTGATAAGTGAAGGTAATTCTCCTCTTTTTTATTATTTTTATTGAAAATGCTAAAAAAATACAAAGGAGTTACAGATATATAAGTCATATAAAGAGTAATTTCTTATGGATAATGTCACCCCTTCCCTTGCTCTGTCCCAGTTTTCTTTCCTATCCCACCCACAAGTTGTGCAGTGAATATCACTGATGCATTTGTTTATCCTTTGTACCTCCTTTTGTGACTCCCCTTACACTCTCAAAGACGTAGACAAAGAATACAAAATTTAAAAAAATGAAAATAAAAAGATCCTCTTGTTTCTGTTCCCAGAGTTCATTTTGATAAATATTTTGTAGGATGAGATGCACGTAGGAATTTTGCCTTTCCATTCCTCTCATAAGAGTATGCTCCTTTAGTTTAAGTTAATCTTTCATTGCCAAGAATTAAAAAGAGAAATTGAGTTTCTTTTTCTACCAGTACTGCAGCTTGAACTCAGGACCTGGACACGATCTTTCAACATTTTTGTTCATGGAAAATACTCTACCAAATTAGCCACAATTTACGTTCTACCTTGGCTGATTCTGAACTGATTTCATTCTTCAGATCTCAGCCTCCTAAGTAGAGAGAATTACTGTTACTAGGGCCTCATCTTCAGCGATTGCTTTGAACTTAATAACGCTCCTCTTTGAATCCACACAAAATATGGTAGAATGTTAACTGTAGAAGGCTGAATTATTTTTCAGAGGTTAAGATGTTAATATTTGTTTACTTTGGTTGTAAACTAGTATGCCTGCAGAACAGTTTTATCTCTAGTCTGCCAGAGGCATTCTTTTCACTTTCAGGTTATTTAACAAAATTACAACACACATAAATTTTTATTTTTGCAGAGACTGACTGATTAAAACTTTTTCAGGTTTATATGATTTTCATTATTCTTAGAAGAAATGATAGAGAAAACTCTGCTGAAATTTAATATACTGTTATTTTTGTAACATTTGACTCAAAGAACAAAATTAAACCAATTATACTAACATCATTTTGTAATGTAATTACTACTTTTTAATTAATTTTAAATAATTTATATTAATTATATCTTTTGATCCTCATCATAGCCATGCATTAGAAAAACTACAAATGCTTTTCCTCTTTCATCTTTGGGTGATTAAAACAGAGAAATCAGAGTTAGAAATAATTGCTAGTAGAGACTGTAGAGTCAATGTTTGTAAAACAGACATACTTTTATCTTATTCTTTTCTTAGCACTCAATAAGCTACATTGATTTTTCTAATATTTATGTGCTTACAGTGTCGGTGATCAGTTACATCTGAATGTCCTGTAAAGACTTGTATGTTACATGTTGGACCCTATCTTGATGCTATTAGGAGATACAGAAACATTCAAAATCTTGTAATCTCTGGGAGGTCTTTAGGAAACTGGGACATATTCTAATGAAGGCATAGTGGAACCCCAACCCTCTTTCTTTCTCTAGCTCACTGAAATCTGCAGATTTAATAAACCATGGAGTCACTTCACAGCGTCCTGACTTAAGACTGGCTGAAAAGCAATGAGATCAGGAAGCATTGAATTAAATCTCTACAAATACTATGTAACATAAATCTTTACTTTTGTACATTGGCTGTCTCAGTTATTTTTTATTATGACAGAAAAAACTAACATACAGTTTAATAATTACCTACTTAATAAAGGCTTTTATCAAAATTCAATTAATTGAAATAAGGACTAAATGTGATTTCTCACTTTTGCAATCTCCACAGACACATGCTTGCAAGCATAACTTTCAATTGAAAAGGTCATGTTTGAAATGTCCTTATAGTATAAAGATTAAAAATAAAAGTTAGAAACCTTGTCCTGTTTTATCATCATCAGCGAAATAAAACCAACTTCATAATTATCAAATGAAGTATTCCTTTCAAGTATAATATCGAGCATTCTGAGCATTAACAAGTATAGAATTAACAGTCAGAAGTCTTTTATCTACTAATCAAGTTAGGATAATATTGTTTTCTTTCAAGTCACAACTAATTTCTGTGGGAAAAATTATTTTCTAATATTTCTAAATACTAGACAACTGGCAAAATTTACTATGCATTTATGGTATTATAAGCTTTCTGTATTTGAGTTTGTTCAACTAATTTCACATATCTAGTAGAAATTGTATCATATGTAATGATTTAATCTAACCACAGCTGCAGCAATATAAATTACACTTAAGACTAGGCTGATTGATTATAATCAGTTGTAATCATATCTGATAATTATACTGCATTCTGGGGATGTTTAGGCCTACTCAGCACTGAGCTATATAAAGAAGATTATTTGCTATTGCTGACAGTCTCAGTCAACATTCAAAATTGCCTGCAAACAATAGGTCATATTGAATTCTTTGTCAAGCCATTAAATATTATTTTCAAGTTTTCCACAGACATTTGTATTTTATTCATACAAATTATACTATGATGAATTATAATTTCATGTATAGGCCTCATTTATACATATATTTTCCAAACACATGTGTGCATATACATGTACATATATATATACATAGATACATACAAAAAGTCATAGACAAAGCAAGAGCAGAAGAATGTTAATGATTTAGTAAATTGAGTAATACTTGCATAGAAGTTTCTATACTATATTGTTTATCATGTGTGTGGCTGAATTATCTATAATAAAGCTGCACATATATAATAAATATTCAATATATAATTTTACTGTAATATAATTGAATCAATTCTATATACATACATAATGACAAGGGAGTAATTTGTTTATACTTTAACTTATACCTTTCTTTTTTATTCTTTTTTTCATACATTTTTTATTGTAATTAATAGAAGGGTTACATGATATTTGCCAGATAGATGGTGCATTAATTCCCATACATTGATACCCTTTCACATGTCTTGGTCCCCATTTCCCTCCCCCCTACCTCCACTCCTCATCTTGTTTTCCCCCGTTCCCTATCCAATTTCAAATAACCAAATACAAATATATCCGATATATCAGGTAACAAAGTGAGATACTGTAACAATATGAAATAACCAAGGGACAGAAAAAGAGATGAGAGATAACATAGTACCTTAAAAACAACAATTTCATTATATGGCTTATGTTTCTATATCATAGAGATTCTTACATTTAGCGTCCTACTATATGGCCTTTTGTATCAAGGTTTTGCTCTATTGCAAATCTCTGCTAGGAGAGCCCAAGGTTTCTACTGATTATGACAAGTGAGGGAAACCATTCAGCCTAAGTTCCTTTGAGTCTGGCTTACTTCACTTAATATGATTTTTTCTAAGTCTTTCCATTTCCTAACAAATGGGGCAATGTCATTCTTTCTGACAGCAGCATAGAATTCCATTGTGTACAAATACCACATTTTGTTGATCCACTCATCAACTGAGGGACATCTAGGTTGGTTCCAAATCTTTGCTATGGTAAATAGTGCTGTAATGAACATTGTTGTGCTGGTGGATTTAGTATGTCTTTGTTTCTGGATGATTGGGTAAATGCCAAGTAGTGGAATTTCTGGGTCATAGGGGAGCTCTATGTTTAGTCTTTTGAGGAACTGCCATACTGCTTTCCATAGTGGTTGAATGAGTTTGCACTCCCACCAAAAGTGTAGTAGTGATCCCTCCTGGCCACATCCACTCCAGTATCTGTTGTTATTAGTTTTCTTGATCCTGGACATTCTAACTGGGGTGAGGTGGAATCTTAGAGCTGTTTTGATTTGCATTTCTTTTATGACCAGAAATGTTGAGCATTTCTTCATGTGTCTATAGGCCATTTTTGTTTCTTCTTCAGAGAAGACTCTCTTTAAGTCTTTGGCCCATCTTTTAATGGGATGGTTGTTACTTTGGAGATTAATTTTGGAGTGATTGAATTTTTTGAGCTGTTGATATATTTTAGATATGAGGCCTTTGTCTGTTGTAGGGTTGGTGAAGATCTTCTCCCACTCTGTAGGCTTCCTAATTAGTTTACTAGCTATGTCCTTTGCTATACAAAAGCTCTGCAGTTCAATGCAGTTACACTGATCCAGCCTTTCTCTGATTTGTTGTGATTCTTGGTCCTTATTAAGAAAGTTTCAACCTGTGCCAAGGAGGCCTAGTGTATCTCCAATTCCTTCTTGTACAGTTTTCAGTGTGCCAGCTTTTACCTCGAAGTCTTTGATCCATTTGGAGTTAATTCTAGTGCAGGGTGAAAAAGAAGGATCCAACTTTAGTTTTCTGCAGGTGCTTAACCAGTTCTGCCAGCACCACTTGTTGAAGAGGCTGTCTTTCTTCCATTCTATTTTTTTGGTTCCCTTGTCAAAGATTAGGTGGCCATAGGTCTGTGGTTTATTATCTGGGTCTTCAGTTCTATTCCATTGGTCTTCAGGCCTGTTCTTGTGCCAGTACCAAGCTATTTTGATAATTATAGCTCTGTAATAGAATCTAAAGTTTGGTATTAAAATTCCTCTTGTGCTGTTCTTTCTGCTAAGAAGTGTTTTTGCTATACCGGGTCTTTTATTATTCCATAAGAAATTTTGGATTGCCTCTTCTATTTCTTTAAAGAATGACATTGGGATATTGATTGGTATTGCGCTGGATTTGTAGATAGCCCTTGCCAAGACTGTTATTTTCACGATATTGATTCTTCCAATCCAGGAGCATGGGAGGTTTTTCCATTTCCTCAGTTCTGCTTTAATTTCCTTTTTTCAGGGTTTTAAAGTTTTCGTCAAAAAGGTCCTTTATATTCTTAGTTAAGCTAATTCCTAGGTACTTTATTTTCTTTGAGGCCTGATTGTTGCCTAATTCCTCTCAGTGTTGGCGTAGAAGAAGGCAGTTGATTTTTGAGGGTTAATTTTATACCCTGCTACCCTTCCAAAGTTTTGAATCTCGAGTCCAAGACCCATAATCAACAATCAGTCCATCAATGGCACTTTTTTAACCCTCAGTTTTCAAACTTTTGGTCTACTCTTGACTGATCTTGTTGTTTTCATCTATGTGAAGTAACAAAATGCCCCTGTAGAATATGATAGAATACAGTAACATATTTATTAGCCAGATAGCACAAAAGAAGGAAAACAAGAGAATGAACATTTTCTACAGGATACTGTAACAACTGCAGAAAGGGGCACTTGTGCATGATCCTGTAAAAGACAACTAACAAGACTGTCTTCAATAAAACTATGCTTCCAGAACACAAAGAAATAAATACAGAAATGGAAGTATAAGGTGGTGGGGAATTATGACTATTGAGCAGGCAGGAAGTTGGAAGGATCCTTGAAAATCATAATAAAAAAGCTTTCCCCCAAGGTTAAGACAAATATCTGTACATTGACTATGCTGAATTGTCTCTGAACAATTATCACATTGAAGACTTGGACTGTAACTGGTGGAACTATTCAGAAGTAACACAGTTCTGAAACTTCCAACTTGACCCACTGAGGAGTTCATTGTCAATGGTCTTTATGAGATGGTGTCTTGTTGCATGAGGTCAGTCATTGCGGACTTTCTCTAAAAGATTCTGCTTGAGAATAATGTAAGGCTCAAGCCTGTTGTCCTAGGTATTTAGGAGGCAGTGATTAAGAGATTGAAGTTCCAAGTCAGCACATACAAAAGATTAATAATAAAGGTTTTTAAGACTAACTTGACCAATATCTGTGACAAGGCAGCTACAGAGAAACCAGGAATGAAATCTAGGATAGTTTGGGAATAAAGCAAGACCCGATCTCAAATACACCCAATGAGAAAAGAAAGAAAAAGATCTGGTGGAATGGCTCAAGTAGTAAAGTACATTCTTTGCAAGTGCATCAACACACTGATTTCAAACTCAAGTGCCTAAAGAGAAATGTAAGAAATCAAACAAGCAACCACAGCTACAATATAAATTCAGATTAAAAAGAACATTTCAAGCTTAAAAAATTTCAAGCACCAAACTCTTGTGTTTATTTTCTCCAGAAAACTAGACTCAGAATTTCCTTAGAAAGCAAATTACTGATGATATAAATAATTATTTAAACTTGTGGTTCCAGTATTTTGAAAGCTAATGAAATATGTAAGGTAGGCAATTGTTAAATACAATTCTTTCAAATAAAATTTTGAAGGAATTAAATTAACAGAAGCTAGGATAAATGAGAACTTATTGTAGCATCATACTGAGAATACGATACATAATCTTCTATTGTATTCAAGATGTTTTAGTATATTAACTGAATAGATCAATCACTAAGCTGCCAAGTGTCAATCACTAAGTAATTATCAATCACCTCTTCTAACAGGCTTCTTAACTAACTCCATTAACAGTAGAATTTATCATTAATAAATGAAAAAGAGCAAATGCAGGATGGAAACTAACATTTCACAAAATTGGACTCTCTTAGAAATACTTTAATTTTTTTAATAGATACATGCCTATCACACTGAAACTGCCTCTAGCTACCTAATAAATACCTTATAAGAGATCTCAGGCCACAGCATAATTCCTAACACAGGAAAAATAATACTTTAATTAACAATTATAGCACACCACATGAACTGAAAGTGGCATTCTATATGGGCACTTTAAATACATTGAAATATGAAATGAAAAGGAAATTTCATTTTAATAAATGATTCAGACTCAATTTTTCATCTTTTGTAGAAATTAGACAATGCATTTTTGTCTTTTCATTCTCTCTAAAATTTACAGGATAGTTTAATTCCCTAAGTCTGAGAAAATGAACAATAGGTTCTATAGGATAAATGTAAGTCTTCTAAATAATTTCAACTGTATTGCACATTAATCCAATATATGTCACAGCCAAAATGCCTACAGTCCAACCAGAGCTCTGTCATTTTCTAGTTGTGGGGCCATGAGTACAATTATTTAGCTATAAACTGGTGCCTATTAATACAGTTCAGACTAACATGATGGTTAAATGGTTACTATATCTAAAGTATTTGTACTTGATGCCTGACATGAAATAGGGGCTTTATTACGGGTGGCTGTTTCTATTTAGAGAAATGTGTACTAGGAGAACACCACACAGATCTACATACACAATTGTGATCATATACACATACACCTGTTAATGGAGTGGAAAAATTGACCTATCACTCAACTTGCACAAATAGTTTCTTAACCTATGTACGATTTCTAGATTTTTAAAAGTCTTAAAAAAGAAATAAATCTAAATTTCATATGTTTTCACTTCAGTGTACAACATGTTTATTATATTTTGTATGTAGCAGATGCATGCACTCATTTGCTGTGTTGAGATCCGTAGACATAATGATGGTAAAGGCAGGACTGACTGGTTTAACCAGTCCAGGAAGGGAATGCAGGCATACGTTCATAGACTTTTCCATATCTTTGATTTTTTTCTGGTAGTTTAATTCTGGTAATTTAATTAATTAATAAGATTGCATCTTATTCTAGACATTTTTTCTTTTTTTGGTACTTCATTGAATATGCTATAGTGACACTTTGTGCTGATCACACTAGGAACTGATGATGACACTTTCAGGATGGTTCTGATGCAGATCATGGCACAGACATATTTTTTATGCTGAAGTTTCACATAACACTATGCAGGGAGAGATGTGTTCTGTGGCCTCAGTATTGGATCCAAGGTGGTGAACCATCCATAATCTCCCTAATTCTGTTGGGGGCACTGGGCCTAGAGGAAGTATAAAATATCCTCGGGAATGTGGGCCAGGGATTAGAATCCTAGCTCTTGTGCAGAATAGTCTCTCTTACCCTGGCAAATTGAAGTTCAGAACCTATGTAAAATTTATTTACCTCCTCTAGCCAAGATGGTATTCAATACATAAATACTGATAGAAGACAAAAAGAAGACTTCCTTGCTGTGTCCTTTAACTACAAATGTAGTAAATAGTTTTTAATAAGAGAAAACCTTCAGGTTATTCAATGGAATTTGACTGCTTTACTTAAATTGAAGCAGGAAGTAATTCTTGCAAGTCAAGCTGAGAAAACACTTACTTTTAACTATTTAGATATTGCACAGAAAAGATTGTCTTGGGCCTGAATTATGAGTGGTGGCCCAAGTGGCTGAGCTCCACTTTCCCACACATGAGTAATCAAAACCCAAATGTGGAGCACTAATTTAAATAGTCTAAGGCTTTAATGATATGGTTAAAAGATGGAAAGCCAACAGAATTTCAACTCCAGGTCAATGCCTTTTGTGAACTAAAAATCACCTGGGAAGGATCAGTACAACTAGCTGGACAGAGAAATCCTACTAATTGCTAATGATCAGCTAAAATATATGGGGATACATTGGACATTACTATACAGATGTGGGATCCATTTGACATTTGTTTCAGATTTTATGTTTGACATTTGTGCAACTTCCAATTAAAACAGAATAATGATAATTAAAGAAAAAGAAACTCACAGATAAGCTCTGAAATTTTATTGCCTTCCTTACATATAATAAACTTCAGTGCTTTGACATTTAGTTTTAATGTTATATTTTTTCCTGGCTTTGTGAAACTTATACCATTAGAAACTTTGCACTTTATTATATTTACACACATTCATTAATAATAGTTTGGTAATACTATGAATACATACACTAATATCTCTGTTTATATTCAGGGCTGGTATGCATCAGTATTCTCTAATGCTACCTTGCTGTCTTAGTTTACTGGCTTCTATTAGTCTGCCTTATATAGTCTCAGTGTCTATGCAGGTAGCAGTAGTTGGTAATAAAAGGTTTCTAGCTGGCATTTTTATCCTACGATTTGAGTTAGAAAACAGTTTAAATGTAATATTTAGAAATACTTTTCCAGGGTGGTTGATGTAGTTCAATGGTGGAGAGCTTACCTAGCCTGTATGAGACACTGGGTTCCCATCATTAGAACCACATGCTCAGAAAATTCTTCTTTTATAGCAAAAAGTGGTTTCTATGAATGATATAATGAATTTTACTCAAATGAAAATCAGAAGCTAGGCGCAAGTGCTAGTGACTCACACTTATGATTCTAGATACTTAAGAGCCCGAGATCTGAAAATTCAGATTTGAATCCAGCCTAGACAGACAAAACCATGACAATCTCACCTTCAATTTAAATCAAGCCAGAAGTGGAGATGTGGTTCGCTTGGTAAAGGGCTAGCTGTGATGGAAAAGGCCAAATGAGAGCACGGTCTAGAATTTAAGCTGTAGTATGACACACATATATGAGAGAGAGAAATGGAGGGGGGACAGGGGAAGGGGCGGAATAGTGGTAAATGTGAAAGGAGTCTATAGGTAAAGAAGCAGATGGGATGGGATGGAAAATGAGGGAAGAGAGAATGAGATCAAGGAGCACTAAACCCTGATCTTACATTAAAACAAAATGCAAAGAAAAAAATGCAAGTTATAATTAATAAATTACTATTTGGGATGTTTTGTGGATATAATTAATCCTGTAAAACTTATTTCAAAGGAAGTTTCAGTTAAAATTTATATAATGTGGTTTAATATTCAAATTATTACCCTTGGTTGCTTAATTTGTGTAACTTAAGTTGTATGACTCCCAACAACTATAACAAAAACTTAAATACACCATATTCTCTTATCTCTAAATTGGCATCAAACTTAAATATGACATATTCTCTAAATTTTCAGTTTATTACATAAGTGGGCATTTCATATTCTTTACAGATGTCTTTCAGGTATCACTTCTCAGATTCTGAATTATTTTTATATGCATACTACTAAACCTTGTGAATGGCACACAAGTCGAAATACAATAGTCACTTATTTTATTTTATGAAAGGTAGTTTTGTACAACATAAATACTTTGCAACAATAATAATTCTGCATTTTGATTGCATTTAATCACATGTCAGCTGTGAAATTTTGCAAAGCAAAGCATGGTATTAGCAGAAGAGAACTCAAATGGTGTAATCCCTTAGAAAAACTACCTTATAGTATAACAAAATGAACACCAGAAAGCTAGTACTTTAGATGGGGTGTGGGGAAAGGGGTAGGGAGAAAGAAGAAAGGAAGAGATGGAAGGAAGGAAAATGCAATCATGACATGAAATGGATATCCAATAAAACTAGGGAAAATGAAGAAAGGAATGATTTTTGATTTGAGAAAAATGAGGGGCATGATGAAAGAAGTGAGACAATCAATATATATTGTAGTCATAAGCTAAGATGTTGAGTAGTAACTACTTTGTATAACTACTAAAAGATAATGAAAATATCATTTAAGCATAAATAAGTGAGATATCACTGGCTCACACCTATAATTCTAGTTACTCTGAAGGCTGAGATCTGAGAACTCTGATTCAAATCCAGGCTGGGCAGGAAAGGACATGTGACCCATTTCTCTAATTAAACACTTGAGCTGTACCTCAAGTACTAGAGCACTAGATTTGAGAAAAACTTCACATAGACAATACCTAGGCTCAGAATTGAAGACCCAGGACCAGCACCAAATGTATACATACAAACATACACTCATACATACATACATGCATAAATAAATATACAAAACTTAAAAGGGTTAGAGACTTGGCTCCATTGGTAGAATGCTTGCCTAGGAAGCATAAAACTCTAATCAACACAACCCCTCCCTGTAAAAAGAATAATGAATAATGAAAGCTACAAAGGCAATTCACACATAGTTTCCAATTTGAACATTCAGCTTGGTATTAGCTTTCATCTTCACAATTTATGAATGATAGGATGGTGATGAATGGCAGATATGCATAAGTGTACATATCTTTAAATGTAAAAGACATTTCCTAAGCATTGTGTAGAAAATTTTAAATATTTTACAAGATGATCTTAGGAGGTGGTTATTAACAGTCCACTTTTATAGAATACAAAACCAGGAATCAGGGAAATTATGTTGTTTTCCCAAGTTAAATATTTTATATGTAGCATCCTGTTGGATTAAAATATCCCAAAAAAGGAAAGAGATTGATATGAAAAGAGACACCAAAGATAAAAAGAAATTTAGGTGTAACAAAATAATATAGCACAGCAAAGCACAATCCAATAGAAATAAAGTATGACCAAGTAAAACCCCAAATAAGAGCCCAAATTCAATTTGACTTTTAGTGAACTTGAAACTACTAGTTTTATAGGTCGCATAGTGGTGAAATACATTAACAGGTTTCTATATCTTGCTATAAAAATTAGATGAAAGATTTACTTTTGAGTAATTTTTTGCTTAGCCTTGCATATAGACACGTAAGGATCAACTGTTTAAGTTTAATGTACAGTCTTTTAGAGCCATTTTTTGTGTCTCTTGTACACATCCCTGTGATTTTTTTCAGTAGCTCAAATACCTGAGGATCCAAATACCTGAAGCCACAGTGTTTATGCAGTGCTGGCACCAATTATATAAGTAACTCAGCCATTCCTGGATTAAGTTGAATACTTGTTAGCCTGCACTCCTTTACGTTAGATTGCTTTTTCACAGAAGGAAAATATCTTTTCCAACCATAACCAGAGATGATTTAAAAAATCACAAAAGTTCAGTCTGACTTAGATAATCAATAAAATCCTCCTACTTCCACTGTTATGTTAGCATTCTGATTACCTCACTGACAAATGCTTAATTCCTCTGACTTGTGAACTAAAGTCTCACTCACGAAGCCTGATATATCTTGTTTATATGTAACCTGTTCTCATTCATTTGACTTAAGGTATCACTGGCTGAATTAAAAATACCATAGATTAGTGATAAAGCTGTGAGCAGAAACTGCTTCAAACCCTAGTTTTCCATGCTTATATCACATGGGGTGCATGCCCATTTCATAGTACCAAATGAATTTGATTCCTCTACAAAGGTCCCTAAATATTAACAGTTCAGCATCATTAAAACACGGAAATCTCAACATTAAGAGACTATGGAAAGTAAGGAGATGGTTGGGTAAATGCCAAGTAGTGGAATTCCTAAACCCACTAGCACAACAATGTTCATTGCAGCACTATTCACCATAGCAAAGATATGGAACCAACCTAGATGTCCCTCGGTTGATGAGTGGATCAACAAGTTGTGGTATTTATACACAATGGAATTCTATGCTGCTGTCAGAAAAAACGACACCGCCCCATTTGTTACGAAATGGAAAGACTTAGAAAAAATCATATCAAGTGAAGTTAGCCAGACTCAAAGGAACTTAGGCTCAATGGTTTCCCTCACTTGTCATAATCAGTAGAAACCTTGGGCTCTACTAGCAGAGATTTGCAATAGAGCAAAATCTTGATACATAAGGCCATATAATGTGAAGCTAATTGAAAGGACCTCCAGGATATTGAAACAAAAGCCTTATAATGAATGATTGTTGTCCTTAATGTACTATGTTGTCTCTCATCTCCTTTGCTGTCCCTTGGTTATCTCATATTGGTATAGTATCTCACTTTGTTATCTGATATATTGAATTTATTTGTATTTGGATATTTGAAATTTGATAGGGAAGGGGGGAAAACCAAGACGGGTGGGGGGGTATAGGGGGGGAGGGAAATAGGTACCAAGACATGTGAAAGGGTATCAATGTATGTGAATTAATGCACCTTCTATCTGGCAAATATCATGTAACCCTTTTACTAATTACAATAAAAATAATAAATAAATAAATAAAAAAAGAAAAGTAAGGAGAGAGGAAGGAAGGAAGGAAAGAAGGAAAGGACAGAGGGAAGAATATTTCAAAATTCACACCAAGCACAGGTGGATCAACTTTGTAATACTACATAGGTTGGAGGCTGAGAACAGAAGCATATGGCTCAAGTTCAGCCTGAGCAGAAAAGCCAGGGAGATCACTTCCTGATTTCTTGGGCTAGAAAGTGGCTCTTTTTGTGGCTCTATCTTCGTGGTAGGAGGGTAAATGCTCTAGAGTATCCCATGATCCCTGTCACCCAAGTTGGTGGAATGAATTTTTAACAAGAGCAGATGGGATCAGGAACCAACAGCAGATCTAAAAAATTACCACCAAGTAACCAGTGCTGCAAAATGAAGCAAAAACCAGCCAGTCTCAAAAGCATGATGCTCTGAGTAAACTCCCATACCACAAAAAGTTACATATTATGTCACTGGGCACACATCATGACAAATATTACTTCCCACAGCTTCATGTCTGGCACACAGTGTAATGTGAGCTGCACAAAGCTGAGCTGCCTCACCCTCCAGCTTTACTGGCTGCAGCTCATGGCTTCTGTCTCTGGTTGGCTCTTTTCTTCTACAGCTTACCTCTGAAGGCCTTCTACATTCCTGATCTTTGTAACTTCCTGGATTGTCTTTTGCTTCTTGGAATGCATTCTCCCAGATCTCTGCCTAATTTTGTCAGGGACTGCTTGTGTTCTAGGGGTTCAGAAATCTTGATGGAAGCTTCCATGACCTTGTAAGCCCTGTACTCTGCTTGTCTGCCAAATCAGCAAAATGTGGATAAATCCAAGGTCTGCTGCTTGAATGAGCTGCAACAAGGCCCACTTCAATCATGATGCAGTGACCTTGAGTGCCTGAACTCCTAAACATAGAAAACAAATGCCAGGGAAATCATTTCCCAGAAGGCAACTCTTTCAAATAGTCTATGAATGAATTCACAGTTTTAGACGTCAATCCTGTAATCCTGCCAATTGCTGAAGTTCTGTCAAGTCATCATTCTGTTGTCCCCAGGCAATCATTTAACATTTTTTTAAAGACATAACTTTCTTTAGCAACTGCCCTCTCCTCTTCATTCCTCCTCCATGGCAGGACCTTTAAAAGTACTCTTTCTCTGGCTAAAATCTGATTTCTAAAATTTTATGTGAAGCTTCTCTTTGTTTCTGAATCTCATAGTAAATTTGTCTAAAAACAGCCAGTAAAACTCATCCCGCCATCCAAACACTTCCCTGAATTTATATTTCCTCCTCCAAATAAATGGACTGTGTGTCCTCTTTAAACTTAGCTTGCCATGAAGTCTCAGGGCATACTGATTTCTTTGCCTTAATTATAAAAGGTCGGCCTTCAGTCCAATTCCCAAGACAAGCCTTATTTCCTATTGAAACCTCATGAGCAAAATTTCTACTGTGAATTTCTCTCAGGATTCTGGTCCCTTATCAGTTCATCTCAAGGGCTTCCTAAATTTTTGTAGCCCATGCCTACAAACTTGGCAAAATTCCCACAAGTCAGTTCCAAGTGCCTTGTCATAGTAAGGATCTGAATTCTCACCACCACTTCCTATTTGGGTCAGCATTCCATTGGTAAAGGGACTGAAGTTACAAAATAACCTTCAGCGTTTGCTTCCTTTAGACTGAAGACCTCTTATATTTCTGGAATTACCTACAGTAGTATTTACTACAGAGAAAGCTTTAAGTCATATATATGTATATACACACACACATATATATATATATATATATTTGAAAAACACTAATCCAAGCTCCAACATTTGTTTAGTTTTACATTTGATAAATGAAGTATAAAGAAATTAAAGAATAGAGAAACTGTATAAGGTCTATTGTGATTTGTTATGTTTCATTATAGAAAACTTTTTAATAGGCTAAAATAGTGATTTATAAGGGTTAGAGAGGCATGGCTCAGTTGATAGTGCACTAGCCATTGAGAAAACAGGTCAGTGAGTGCCCACATCAGACCTAAAAAAAGTGATTATAACCAGCAAATACCTGATAGCCTCATATTCTATCATGGAGTGATATCTTAGCTCCGTTAATATATAGATCTATTAATAATTCCAAACTGTCATTTCATCATAGTGTTCTTATATTTTTAATGTTTCATTTCCTTGGGATCTTCTAAGTGTAGCAAAATTAGATTAAATAAAATTTCTCAAATTTCTTTTGAATTATAATGTTTTCAAAAAATTTTGCCAATAAAAATTAAATATGTTAGAAAAGAACATGGTTATTGAAAATCTCTTTGCATTAATTGTTTTAAAACTTTTTGCAATTTTATTATCTTTAGTTTGTACAAAAGAGGTGCTATGAAACAAAGTAGTTGATAGAGACAATGCATCTTAAACAGTGTCACCCCCTTCAGAAATGTCACCCTCTTCTACTCATTCTTTCTTTGTTTTACCTAATCTTTGTATATAGAATGGGTTCTGGACTGCATTTTCTCTACCTTCTTCCCATCATTTGTCAACCTTGCTGGTCCTCTTGTATGTACTTATTTCCTGGTATTGATTTTATTGGTTTTGACATAGTCTTTCCAAAAATTTTTACCATTTGAAGCCTCTGTAGCATATTGTACTTCAGTTAATTCATTTGAAACCACTTACATATCACCCATCAGGTTTGCTTAAGACTTGTAGTTACATTCTTTTTACCACAAATAAGGGAACCCATGCAAGCTTTGTTTCTCTGGGTCTGCCTTACTGCACCTAATATAATTTTGTCCAAACCTTTCCATGTCCTCATGAATGGTACAATATCATTCTTTCTAATAGATGATTCAAATTCCATTGTGTGTATGTATGTGGTGAACATATATTATACATATATGTTATAGTATAACATATAATAGTGTATATTTTATATATTATAATAATATAGCATAATATATATTATATATGGTGAATAGTAGTATAATGCTGGCAGCTTTAACCTTATTTGTGGTCTGTTGGATAAATATCCTCAGGAGTGGGATTGCCGTTTTACAGGATAGCCTCTTCAACAAACAATGTGGGAAAAACTGGATATCCACATGAGAAAACTGAAACTAGATCTCATATACCACCTCGCACTAGCATCAATTCAAAATGGATCAGAGATTTCAATGTAAGACTTTAAATATGTATGTATATAAGTATAAAAAATGTAAGTACAAAACTATGGCAGGAAGGAGTAAGGGAAACATTAGATCTCCTGGACATCGTCAAAACTTTCTAAGTAAAAATTCAGAGACCAAACAAATAAAATTAAGACTTGATAAATAGGATTGCATCAAATCTTAAAAAAAAGTTTTTGAGCAGGGTGACATGGCTCACACCTGTAATCCTAGCTACTTAGGAGGCTGTGATATGGGGATCAAGGTTCAAAGCCAGCCGGGCCACAAAAAGTCCTGATACTCTTATCTCCAATTAACCTCTAAAAAATGGAAAGTTGGGCTTGGCTCAAGGGTAGGGTGGTGGCATTGGGCTGAAGAGCTCAGGGACAGTGCCAGGCTCAGGGGTATGGTGGTAGGCTTGAGCTGACTAGCTCAGGGACAGAGCCCCGGCAGAGTTCAAGCCCCATGACCCACCAAAAAAATAAGTTTTTGTATGGGAAAGTGTGTTGCCAAAGAGCTAAACAGAAAGATCACAGAATGATAATTATTTTTTTACCAGCTATACATCTAACAAGGGCCTAATATCCAAAATATATTTATAGTTCAGAAATATGGACTCTCAGAAACTTAACACTCAAAGCAATTACAAGCCTTGTGCTGGTGGCTCCTGCTTATAATCCAACTTACTCAGGAAGCACGAAAGTCCTGGGAATTCTTCTCTCCAACTAACCAATAGAAATCCAGAAGTAATGCTGTGGCTCAAAGTGGCAGAGCCCACATTTTAAGCCCCACGACTAATAAAAAAAATCAATCAAAGGGTAGAAACTTAAAGAGAAGAAGTAAATATGGCCAATAGATGATTGAAGAAACGTTCAATATCTCTACACATAAAAGAAATAAATTCAGATCAAAACAACACTAAGATCCCACCTTACCCCAATTAGCACGGGTATTATCAAGAAAAATATCAGTAACAAATGCTCGCGAGGATACAGCAAAAGAGAAATCTATTACGCTTTTTTTGGCTATGTAAGCTTGGAAGGCAGTATGGAAGTTCCTCAAAAATTATTCTTAAATATTTTTTTTTACTTCTAATTCTAAAGATAGTTGCTTCAAGAAACAATACACCTCCAGTAATTAAAATTTGCATTTCTCCTCCCAACTATGTAAAATATATTGTTAGCTGATTTCTCAGAAGTTACAGCCTCATATTCTGGTTTCTCTGAGAGCAGTATTTAGTTTAACATGGCTTTGGCAATTTGCATTTTTGTAATCTTATCTAAGCTGTCTACTTGATTTTTCTCTTCTCTTCTATTTGTCACTTTTCCCAGGGAGGATGTACTGGTATTTGTAATACTCATTATAGAAAGCAAACCTACAGGATAAAAATAAACACTGTAGCTTCTTAATGAAAATACAGAAAGGAAATTAAGAGCCGAAATATTTGCATAATTTCACACAGTGTCATTGATGCATCATATCAGAAAGAGGTCATCTTCTGTATTCTAATGGAGTTCATTCACAACAGATCAACCAGAATGTTGTTTAATAACATTTTCTCCTTAGAGTTTAACACTGCATTTTGCTGGTAAGAATTTAAAACAGTCCCATTTTTGTATGATGTCACAAGAAGATATAAAGTACATCATTCCTAGTGATGTGTGTGTATGATTGTGAGTGGAATGAAAGAGCATAATATAAAAGCAGTACATACAGAGAATGAAGGGAGACAAAGAAACACATATAAACCTTCACCTATTTTTTAATAAGGTAAAACTTAAAAGCTACCACATCCATATAAGGCTACCTATATAAGGTCACTCAGTAATTGTATTAATAGTCCATGATGTTCAGACTCTATAGAAAGTAAAAAAATAATCTGTGAAATTATGGTAAATACTAAGGAAAAGCTCTTTGAATCAAAAGCTATCATTTGAAAGAAGAAATTGTCCCAAGCCTATCTGATGCCCAAAGACTATTCCACTATAAGCCAAAGGACTAGCACAGTTGATGACATCCCTTTATACTTAGTAGTTGAATTATTCAATAATTACTCAAATTTATCTAGCAGAAATGTTTTATTTTTTTGTTATAAAAATATCAGAAAACATTAAGGCATTACTTAAAGAATTTGTATTACACACACACACACATGCACACACACAAGTGGAAATGACAAATAAGAATACCTAAAATAAGTGATGCATCAGATTTTTCCAATGATTTACAGAAATAAGATTATTTAGTCTTAACTCAAACCAGCTGTAGTAGATTCTGTTATGACCTTACTTCCCCACTGTATAAACCAGAGAAGTGGAAAAGAGGAGAATGAGTCAACAGAAGAATCAACGCTTTTAAACTTTCTAAATAGAAGCAAAAGTTTTCACTGAAATGACATGCATAGGTGTATTTGGAAGAAAAATGAAATTTTATTCATGGTGAGTAGTGAAATTTTGCACTGAGCACTAATTATAAAAAGAAAATTAAACTACTGAGAAACTGAAGTACATTTCCATACCGGTTTTTTCAAAACTTGGTTATGTGAATATTTCTCATAAAATGGGAATGGGAGGGAAGGGGAGAGGGGGATTTGAGTTTCTGTAGTTTTAGATATGATTGTCTCGCTAGTCGTGTCCTATGAGTCCTACCATAAACACGACTCTTCATGGGGTGGGAGAGCAAGAGCTGAACAGTTACAGGGAGTCAATTTCTCAAGTCCATATGACCTTGATGAAAATAAGGATACGCTTGTGAATATCTTCACACAGGCATCAAGGAAGGAAGCATGGATGGAGATATTAAATCCAAACATGTGTATCGTTCTCTTTTCTGAGGTAATCAAGATATTTGCCTTTTTATTCATTGAAATATTCCATGTGTTAGGAAGTAGTGAAATACTTGAACACTGTGGCTGGACTAGGCATATGTGAACACAAATCCTATTGGTTCAGAGAATGTAATAATTACCAGAGTAAATACAACCTACAACAATGTGGTTAATATAATAATATAATGCAAAATGCTCAGAAGTCAACCTAGAGAAAATGGCAGATATGGTTCAATCCAGCATCGTGGAAGGTATAGATAAATATTGGTGGGACAGAGAGTCTGGTAATCAGGCAAACCTAATTCTGTTTTGCTGTTTCTGTCAGTCTCTCTGACTATATCTATCTCCAGGTAGGAACAACCACCAGGTTGCAAAATTATAGGCAAATTCATTGTAATTTATTCACCATGAAATTGTTAGAAAAAGAAAAAAAAACAACCAGAAGCAAACCAGACATGAACCAGAAGGATATGAATTTCAGAGTATATAGAACAAATAAAACATTACAAATGCAAAAAGAAAAAAAAACTCAGAAATGTGAATTATTTCTTCTCTCTTCGGTCTGGCCTTTCTTCCAAGAAGCATTTACCTTAAGCTCCAAGGTGCCTTCTGGCTACAATTAACCCTGGGGCTACCCACAAGCTGTAGGTTTAAAATAGGTCAAAGATCAAGCATTCTTGCAAGAGAATCAGAGCTCATCCATTTTATATTTAAATTTGTCCTTTTCTCTCTCTCTCTCTCCCACTCTCTCTCTCTCTCTCTCTCTCTCTCTCTCTCTCTCTCTCTCTCTCTCTCTCTCTCTCTCTCTCATTTCTTCATACTGCATACTGATTTCAGGATTAAATCTGTCAAGGACAATGTTACTTACTCTCCCTTGAGTCATGCAGTTCTTCTAGTATTCAATGTTTTCTACCATTATCCCTCCCACCCTTTTTTTCTACACAATGCTAAATAATTTCCACAACAACCATGAAAACATCAATATACTCAATATGCATTCATATTAATTGCTTTCATTCACATAATCAGGAAATCTCTAATTTCCCCCCCTTAATTGATTGTTTTTCCACTATTGAACTTTCACAGTGCTACTGTGCAATGTGAAAGGTAAGCAAAGCTCCTAGAACAAGGATGACTTATACTATTAGCATTAAGATTGCAGTCCATAAGAGTATTGAGGGTGGGGGGAAGAGAAATGGGGACCAAGACATGAGAAAGGGTATCAATGTACGTGAATTAATGCACCTTCTATCTAGCAAATATAATGTAACCCTTCTATTAATTACAATAAAAATATATGAAAAAAAGAGTATTGAGACCACAAACTCATTTCTACCATCTTAACAGTCTTATTTTACTTCATCATAGGTCTCTCATCCAGGGTAGAAGGCAGGACACCTTCAGGAACTAAGAAAAAACTATCGAAAACAAACAATTCTTATAACAAGGATTATAACTGTATCTGATAACAGCCACATTTTTTTTACTCAGTGCTTGATCAGTTTTGATATGGGCATACAAGTTCAGAGATTTATCAAGGTATCCAGGAAACAATTCCAGCATAGTAGGCTCAGGTGGAGGACAGATATATGTCATGTTCAAGAAAAGCCACTGGTGCTATCGGCAAGAAACATGGAAATATAAAGTAAAAAGGTAGTTGCATGTTCCTGAAGCCCTGCCTAAAACATTTCTAAATTTACTTCCCAATTCATGTTGCTTGGCTCTCCTATTATTTCTTTCTGTAAATTTTGTTTCATTTGCATATAAGACTGATGCAAAAAAGTAAAGTCTTGGCAGAATTCAGTAGTGTAGAGATCAAAACTAAGACACGTGAAATCATGGCTTGTTTATCTTACACTCTGGCTCAGAGTTTGGGTCAGGGTTTTTACCTAAGAGCCCAAGTATAAAATAGCATTTCTCCTTGTCTACTCTTAGAGTTAACCTGCCACTGCTTTGCTTTTGTGTTGGATCTCACTCATGCTCACTCCTGTGAATCTGAGTTAATCACTTACTCTAACCCTAACCCTCACCCTCACCCTCACCATAAACCTAACCCTAACCATGACCATAACACTAACCTTCACCTGCACCCTCACCCTCACCCTCACGTTCAAAGTCACCCTCACGCTAACCCTAACTCGTAATTCATTCAGGAAGGAATTAAAATATTAGTCTACCTTATATAAAATAACCAATGTTGAAAAATATAAGTAGTAGAAAAACCAATAGAGTATATTAATCACATAAACAAGATGCTGAAAGACGGAATTAATTCATAAATGATTAAGGTCATTGCTGATAGCATTTTCACTTGCAGAGCAGTAAGATTCCATAGGAGTATTCTCTTCCTTTGGTAAAATTGGTGCTACTTAGCTGTAATAAAGAACAACAAAATTCAGAAACCTTTTAAAGTAAGGAAACTTGAGAGGAAGGTAATATCTTTCTTACCATTGAAGTTATGTGAAATTCAATGGAGAGCAAAGCAAAAAACATGACCTCTGACTAGAGCCTCTTTGGTGGACTGAGGAGTTCTTGAGTGTGAAAATAACTTCCACATCCTCTCCCAAATGCTTTCATATTGTGAATGAGATGTATCTGAGTGGAGAAAGAGTTTAAAGTCTCAGGTCCCTGATAGAAAAAGCTTTCCCCCATCTTGAGAGCTTAACCCTAGGAGTAGAATGCTATAACCTTGTGCCTTATAAAACACAAGCATTAATGTAGTGAGAGTCAGGTTTGGACAATGTCACATCCCTCCCCATCCAAGGATTTAGTTTAAAATGGAATCCAAATTATATCTTTAGCAATTGTAGGAAATGGAAGGGAGAAAAGTTATTTGACCTGATCCTTTGAGAGAGATAGAAACAAATCTCCTCTTTGAAACCGCATTAACTTGTATCAAGTACCTAGAATCCATTTAATAAATTGCTTTTCTCTGCTGACCTGAAAGAGTTAATCTACAAAGCAGGAGGTGAGGTGAGTTAAGAGAAATATAAATACAGAAGTTAAGGTGAATGTGAGAACTAACAAATTTCACTGATGAAAATCATCTAATGATATTCAATAGCATAATGAGTGGTCTTAATACAAATGACCTAGGAAGCAAAAAATAAGTCTAAGAGTATTTATTTAAAATGAAGAGAGGTAGTGAAAGAATATTTAGAACGGTTATTAGATCATTTCTAGTCAGATGCATTTATAATTTATTCATTTGCTAGTTTGATCTATCCTTAGGATATCGTTTTTACTCCTACAAAATACCAGAATTCAGACTTACCTATGCAAATACAACTAGATGTTGCTTCTTTCCTTGGTTATGATCTTCCCTCTAGAGCTCTGAAATGATCAACTGTGATGGCACCCAATTACTGTGCTTTGCATCATTTCTCTCAATGTTTCTTTTAAGATAAAACTAAAGGAAAAACAAAATAACTTATCAGAGCAATCATTTGGTGACAAATAATTTCACTTATATACCTAAAATAGCTAAAATTAATTAAAAGCTTACTTTATGCCTTTATCACTCTAAAACATGCAGGATTCTGGAGGAGGATTGCTATGTTATAAACACTTCTATCCTTCAAAAACAACTTTCAAATTTCAGAAAGATGGTTAATAATCAGTTCTTTCTTTATAAGTGAAGATTTAAAAGAGTCAAACAAGTAAATAAATGTCAAATACCTGTACTTTCTGGAACTTTTACAATCTTATTATAGGAAGATATCTATTCATTCAATATTAGAAGAACACCAAAAATGGTGAGGACTAATCAAATTTTCACACATAATACAAATATACAGTTTTTTTTCCCTTAAGTAAAGTTTGTTAGCAAAAGTAAAATGAATTTTTGTCTAGAGCAGAAAATTTTCTCCTATACGTTCGCTATTCTCTTACAAAATTTACCTTTTATAAACTTTAAAAGTTTTTATTTTAAACTTAATTATTCCTTAAGCATGTAACTCTTCATCAGTTCTGATTTGGAGAGCTAAGTGAACCATTACTATTGTTGTTGTTGTTGAACATGAACTTGTAACACATGTCTGTGTACCAAAGGAGCTATTCAGTTCATTCTAGGGCTGAATAATTTAAAAGAGCTATACTACCTAGGGACCACCTTAGGTCTTTTGTTTTTATGTCTTTGTAAGTTGATCTAAAGGTGTTATTTCTATGTTTGTACATGAATCAATAGATCCATTAATTCCCTTTGCTCTACCTTTACCAATTTTGGGTGGTCATTTTTATTCTTAACAAAGCCTTAGAATATTTGATTTGTTCTTCAGTGGCCCTGTAAGCTGTCGCCATGCTGTATGGGCTTATTCATGAAGTATTCCACTGTGGTTCTGTTCTGAGTTCTCCAATAAATACTCTAGATTATTTAAGTAGTTTTTATATATTACATATACTTGTACATTTCATATGGCTATACATATTTATGTTTTTAAAGAATCATTTTCTTTACTTATACAGTTCAAGTTTATTAGGAAATATGTATTTATGTACCTCTTAAACCATATTATAGATTGTATAAGTATTTATTTAGTTACTTAGCCCCCAAGCCCTTGGAAATTTCTTTACCTCCAATGAGTGTACATTTTTTGGTAAGTGCTTTGAAAATCTCTGCTTGGTAATTTTTTCTTGTTCAAGTAACATTAATAAAATATCATTTGTGTACTGCATAAAAATTGTTTTGATTTTACAATTATTTCAAAATATTTAAGAGTACAAAGCATGATGATAAAATTATTTCTAATTAGAAATAATTAAAAACTATTAGAAGGCAGAAAGGTTTACAATGTTTTGTCTACTTTGTGAGTTACATACAGAATGCTAATCTTCATTCACTCATATGATTATTGCTTGCCTGCTTTACTGTGGGTAACTGTAAGGAAAGAAAAACACAGAAATAGAAAAAAATTTATAGAATATTTACCATTACCCAGATGCATAAGTTTAAATATCAAAATAGTTAAACTGATTTATAAATTTTCTATTAATGTGATTTATAAAATTCTAATTGACATCTATCAATACTACTACTTGAAGATAGATTATGACATGATATACAGAGGGTTGGAATATTAAAGTCATCATCTGGCTATAATTTTTCTTCATAGCCAAAGCTATAGGATCTCTCAGCACTCTCTATCTTCACTGAGACTCATCCATTAACAAGTCTCCAAACTCTTTGCAGAATTCCACTCAGCAATTCATCAAAACAATTTAAAATCTCTAAAACCCCTGGGTTACTCTAATTAAAGGGCATTTTCCATTTTCTTAGGGCATCATCAATCATCTGTGTAATCCTCCACACTTAACACCCTATCCACATTTCTCTTTTAGTTCTTTGAGTGGCCATATTCTCTCATTTGCTTTATTCCATTCTACAGAGCAAGGTTTCCAGCTGCTCCCCATTCACTGATCTTTTTAATTTTCTATCAAAATCAGCAAATTTGTCTTTTCTACAAACTCTCCCTCAACCTGATATCTCTTTGTTTTAATTTTGAGTACAACTACAATCGATTGCTTTTCCCCAGGATTCATCAGCATTATCAACTTTGTAAATGCTACCATCATCTCAACTACTTTAACATATAACTTCCCATATTCACTTTCTTAAATGTACTCTCATCGTATACAAAGTAATCTTCCCAGATACAATCTAAATAGATAATACTTACTTCTACTCATCCTGTATCACTCTTCGTATGGAACAAATAATTTCTAATTACTTTCTAATGTTTTTAATCCAAACAAAGTATTTAATCCCAAACTACAAATCACATTTTCAGTGTCAAACATTATCTCCTCTGTTTTCAAATTCAATGAGATATCATCCTTTGTTTGAATAGTATTTCTCCTCAAAGCGGGTTTTTTTTTACATGCTATCACCTCTATATCTTCAGGCCAAGCTTCTCTTGGTAAATATTGCCTGTTTTTAAAAGATACCTTTTAAAGAAAAACTCTAGAGTAACATTCTTTATAACTATTTTTCAAGCTGCTGTGATATATTTTGTGCCATAAAACTTTTATTGAATTTATATAACTGTTTAGATTCTACACCTATGAATTACTGATTTTCTCAGTAATCATAGGAAAGTTGCTTAACTACTCTACTTTCTAATGTCTTTATTTATCATGAAATAGATATGATGAAGCTTGATGAAAATGAGTTCTTGGTGAATTATTTCTAATACTAACTTCTCAGGAGGATGAGATCTGCTCTCTGTTTGAAGCCAGCCTGTACAGGGAAATCTCAGACACTAAGCTCAATTAACCACCAAAAAAGGCAGGAAGTAGAGCCTACACTCATGATAGAGTGATAGCCTTGAGACAAAACTATTCAAACAAACAAACACACGAAACAGAATAAAACAAAAAACCTCAGGGACAACACCCAGGCTCTGAGTTGAAGCCCCAGGTATGGTACACACATGAGTGAATGCATACACACACACATGAACACACACACACACACACACACACACACACACACACACACACACGATGATAACCTCTTTTCATTGGATTGTCTGAGGTGTTAAAATTATATATTCAAATATTCTTATAATTGAAATGCCAGTGACTAATAACATTTAATTTTGTGTGATAGATCAGGTGGATAGCTGCCTGAAGCCAGCCTAGGCAGAAAAATTCTTTTCTTTTTTCCTTTTTTTTTTTTTTTGTGACAGTCCTGGGACTTAAGTCAGGAGGGCCTGGGCATCTTCCTTGAGCTTTCTCAAGGAAAGCTCTCTATTATCTGAGCCACAAGACCACTTTAGGCTTTTGCTGTGTATGTGATACCAAGGAATTGAACTAAGGGTTCTGTGCATGGTAGGCAAGTACACTACCACTAGGCCCAACTCCCAGCCCAGGCAGAAAGTCTGTAATACTTTTTTTAACCAACTGCTGCTTGCAGAGGTAAATACCTATTTTCTTAGCTATGCAGGGAGGATGCAATTGGCAGGATCACAGTTGGTGGCAAACTTGAGAAAAAACCAAAAATATTTTTAAAATAGCCAGAGGAAAAGTTGTGGAGTCATGGCTCAGCAGAAGAGGACCTTCTTACAACTGCAAAGCCCCAGGTTCAAAGTCTCCTATATATCTCCCCCTCCAAATGTGCCTGATACATAGAGAATTTGATATAAACAAAGTTGCATATATTTACACATATATAATATCTAAATATAGTAATCAGTGTATGTATATATATTCATGCTTTTATTTTTAATTATATGCTCATTATTATTATTTTATTGATATCTAGGTACCATTTCAAATCAATATATATGTATGAAGATAGAATCACATGATACCCTTAAAAATGATGATCTGTTTTGTACACAATGGAATTCTAAACTGCTGTCAAAAATGACATCGCCCCATTTGTTAGGAAATGGAAAGACTTAGAAAAAATCATATTAAGTGAAGTAAGCCAGACTCAAAGGAACTTAGGCTCAATGGTTTCCCTCATTTGTCATAATCAGTAGAAACTTTGGGCTCTACTAGCAGAGATTTGCAATAGAGCAAAACCTTGATACATAAGGCCATATAGTATGAAGCTAATTGAAAGGACCTCTAGGATATTGAAACAAAAGCCATATAATGAATGATTGTTGTCCTTAATGTACTATGTTATTTCTCATCTCTTTTGCTGTCCCTTGGTTATCTCATATTGTTACAGTATCTCACTTTGTTATCTGATATATTGGATATATTTGTATTTGGTTATTTGAAACTGGATAGGGAAGGGGGGAAAACCAAGATACGGGGATGGGGGAGGGTAATGGGGACCAAGACATGTGAAAAGCTATCAATGTATGTGAATTAATGCACCTTCTATCTGGCAAATATCATGTAACCCTTTTATTAATTACAATAAAAATATTTTAAAAAATGTCAAAAAAAAGAAAAAGAAGAAAGAACAGAAAAAATGAAGAAAAATGATGATCTGTGGTATGTAAAAATCATCTAATAAAGATTTTTTCAATGAAGGGTTTAAAGGGATGACTGATATGATAATAAAATGGACAGAATAAAAATGGCAAAGCAAATGAGCATTGTTATGCAAAATGTGGGTATACACAAATTTATATATACATACACATGTGTATATATAAATAGTGTCATCAGTACATACATATATCAGACATATATACTGCATACATATGTGTTAATATATGTATGTACAAGGTGATTTTATCTACTATCTACTTGACCACTTAGAATATTCAAGAATATTTTGGTGATATACTGCAAATAAAGCTAATGTTATTTTTAAATTATAAATAATCACTTTCTTAGGATGTGCTCTTTGTTGAAAAATTACCAAGATGACATTTGACTAGAAAATGTTGTATTTCATAGAAATATTTTCAATTTCCAGATGAAATATATTTTGTATACAATCTTTCCAAATTTGGAACTGTGCTAAATTACTCCAATTTGGAATGTGCTTAAAATTTGTGTAATATTGATTTAGCTGGATTCCTCTCTTTGTTTTCTTTATTTTTAAATATGTTCATGACGAATAGCTGTTAAATTACTAATGTACTTCTATTTGCATAATGTCTTAAATTTAGAATATATGATTGTTTAGTAAGATAATTGATTACAGAAAAGAAAGCATTTTCAATAGCTTTCATCTTAATCAAAATAACCAGTTAATAAATATAGCAAACACAAAGGCAGAAATTCAATTTCTAATAACTCAACTATCTAAAATAAGCTAAAACAAAATTAATTTTAATATATGTGCCACAAGTATAATGAAAAACAATTTTTATCAAGTTGCAAAAAGAGTTTAGTAACAGTAGAGTTGTATCTTATAAATAATTGAAAATAATTCAAATTTACTCAAGAATTAGTTTTCTATCTCACCCATAATGTAAATTAGTTTAGAATGTACCTTTTTAAATAATAAAATGTAAAGCTTTGTAAAAGAAACAAAATGTAAATTTCAATCTCTCCATCGTTTCTGAAATATAATCATCTTGTGGAATTATAACTTGGACTTTTTCATACTATCTTAAATAAAGACTACATATAACATTTTGGAAATTCTGAATATCCATAGAGTGAGAAATGACTAAGAAAACTACAGCTGAATACAGACCCAATCTGACAGGTTCTAACTTCAGCAAAACTATAAACAACCATATGTTCTTTCCTCAGGAAGTCTACAATGATTGTTCTATTTTTAAGATGGGTGTAGTTATTAAAATTTAATGTTCTAGAAAAGTGAGCATCATACAATACAGAGATATACAATGACCCAGCAAGAAAAGGGATTGAGATTGAGGCAGCATCTAAAGGGACATATTTACCAACTAAGGAAGAATCAACAACCAACAAATGCTAGGAGAGACAGAGACAGGATTTTAGGTAGCATCATCAGAGCCATTACCGCCATGGCAATAGTTTGATATTGGATTTCTACTCTTCAAAAATATGCGAATAAATTTTTGTGGTAGGCTACCTGTTCTTCATACTTAGTTATTCCAGCTCTAGTACTCAAATACAAAGCTAAAATGTATTTTATCTGGTCAAGAAATACTGTGTTAGAGTTCTGATGCATTTTACGCTTACAAGTTTGGCCGTTTTCAGATTATTCTTATTATTTACAAGGAAACCACTCTGCATGTGTTTTCCTCAACATTTATAGTAAGCCAATATTTGGGATTTTGACTTCCTTCTCACAATACCTGTCTTCTGTTTTCTTTTTTTTTTTTTAGAGTTAAAATGCTTGGTTGTTCCTTCTTCATGAGTTTTCTAAATTCTCCTATTTCCAGCTTTTAATCATCCTTGTCATTCCTATATTAATTACTTTTGATTATTTCTAACAGTATTTTAAATTTTCATCAGTATTTGGTGTAACATATAAGGAAGTCTCAAATACCATTATTGGTGCTAACAGGGTACAATATTCAAATTGACTAACTATGTGCACCTGGAGTTAAATGGCTATTTATTTTGCCAGTCCTGGTGTTTGAACTCAGCACTGTACTTGGGCTTGCGCAAGGCTAGGGCTTTACGACGTTAACACCTAGTTTTCTTATAAACTAAGTGCTGTGTAGATTTTGGCTTTAATAGCTAGATCTAACTCATAGATTCAGAGATATGAGAGAGTGAGATGTCATTTCTTTCCCTATATTCTTTTTTTTTTTTTTTGCCAGTCTTGGGTCTTGAACTCAGGGCCTGAGCACTGTCCTTGGGCTTTCTCAAGGCTTGCGCTCTACCACTGGAGCCACAGCACCATACCCGGCCCTTTCCTATATATGTGGTACCGAGGAATCAAACCCAGGTCTCCATGCATGCTAGGCAAGTACTCTTACCACTAGGCCAAACTCCAGGCCCTGTTTCCTTGTATTCTTATGTATTTATATGCATATGTCTCCCTGTATTTCATTTGCATTTGCAATTTCAAATTTAAAGCATTGGCTCTATTCTAGGCACTTTGTTCAGTCCTGTATTTTTGTTTCCTCAATCTTCATAGGAAACTTATGAATTTAACATTACCACTAGCTGTGTTTTAATGGTAATTGTATAAAAATACCAGGAATAATTATTTTGTCAAATGCCAAACAGCTCCAAATTACTCCAGCTGAATACAAACTATGAGACTGTATGCAGAGACTATCTTGTTGTCAATATAAAACATTTTTCTACTTGTATAATATTTTATTTTAATTTTAAATAGAGATACAAAATGGGTTTAACCAAGCAGATTCTAAGTATAATGCATCTTAAGCAATGTCATGTCTTGCTTCATTCTCCATCATTTTCTCAACTCCATTTATAATCTCAGGATGAGTACTTCAATATTTATTTATTTGCATTGACTATAACAACTTTATTTATTTGCATTGACTATAACAACTGTATTTGCACTTATCTTCCTCCCTTTCTTTTTCTCTACTCTCTGGCAAAAAAAAAAAAAGGTAAACCTGTCAATCTCACCATTCAATGCAATTAGTTAAAATAACGTAATGGAAACACTGGAAATCTGCAATGCTGTGAAAAATCACCTAAAGCCTAGATATTTTTTTTATCAGTCTTGGGGATTGAACTTAGGGCCTGGGCGTTGAACCTGAGCTAGCATTCTATCACTGTGAACCACAGCACCATTCCCAGTATTAGATCATATTAGCTATGGAGCAATACAAAATGAGGTACACAGAGTGGAAATGAGGAAGAGATGGAAAATGCCAAGTAAACTCACTTTATTTTTGCCTGAAGACAAGTCTGTTCTCTACCTTTTAAGAGCTCAGATTGGTGCTGTTCTAGGAGAGTATCCTAGACTGCAAGAACAAACATAAATTTATTTTAGATTATGGTTTAGAAACCTGGGAAGTCCATATGGCTGATGTCATGGGGATGGCAACTGAAAAAGAACTTTTAATGTCATCCTACAGTTGAAGCAAGAAGGTAAGAGATAGACCAAGGTGATGCCAAATCTGTCCTTTTGTAAGGGCCCCACTTCTGTGAAGACCTACCATTGGAGTTCCCATCTCTCAATGCAGCTGCCATGGGCATGGTATTTCCATGTGTTTAGCCAAGGGGCACATTCAAACCTCAGCAACTTACAATTTAGCTAGAGAGCCACAGTACTAGCAAGCAAAACAATCAAGTAAACTGCAAAATAAATTGCTAAATTGTTAATCTTAAAAAAAATAGTGGCTGTGCATTGACACTGTAGGAGTCACAGTGTCCTATGTTGCACAAGGAGGGATAATTTATTTGGCATATCTCCTTCCCTCAGAGATGTTTCAATTTAGCTAGGAAAATAAGATGTGGTCATGAATAATTTAAGATAATAAATAATAAGAACTATTTATTGCTACAAATAAAAAAAAGCCTTAGGAGTTTAAAAGAAGGACGGGAAACATGTGACCAGGGTCATAATAGGCAGGAAAGTTGGAGTTCTACAGCACAAGTGAAAACATAAAAGAAAATGAGAACCTAAAAGAGAAACAGTGAGGAATGACGTGTTGATTGTAATAAAATAGGAGAGAGAAGAGGCTTTGAGAACAAAACAAAGACCTACATGAATTACTAAGTATTATGCATATTTCACAGTTCTGGAAAGCAGAATAATTTTAACTGAGAGGGGGTGAAAATAGAAAAAAATCCATTGCCTCCATTTCGGTATAGAGAGGAAATGTAGAAATAAAAATGCACACAATAGTAAGCGACCTGGGACAATTTCTCCCAGGAGGTCTGCATGGTGGACGTTTAAAAGCTGAACAGAAGTTTTAGAGAATAAACCCAGGGCTGGATGAATTGAATCATTCATTTATTTATAGGAATTGTAAAGAGAGTTGAGCCTGGACACTCATAGTGACCTATATTGGTCTTTTCATTTTTGCACAGCAGAAGGTTTTCTGAGTGTTCTCCCACAAACACTTCATTATTAATGGTCTGCATTGGATCCTATTAGAAGCCAAGGCAACTTGGTGGAGATATATTAATGAAGACTCATATCAGCTATGATTGGTTGGCAGTGGATAATCTCAGAAGATGAATTGACAAAATACATAAGATATATTGGATGCAGATAGAAGGCTTGGGTTTAATGTTGATGACCACAATCATAAGGTTTCAAAATCAGAAAGTTTATAAAAGACTCAGGTTACTGGAAGGGTGCCCTTTATCTGATACAGATAAGTGATTTAAAATCCATTTTAATCTTGTTTTTCACAGGAAACACTTTCACGAAGTAAAAAAGACATGATACTAGGAACAGACAGCTGAAGAATGATCATTGTTCTGCCAAGGGGAGGTTTAAGATATTTTGAATAGTGGTGCTATCTACATAGTGGTGCTATCCACAGCTTCGTGTGTCCTTACTTTAATTGTTCAGTCTTTTGAAAATTGAAGTGTCCCATTTCTCCAAAGAGTATTTTAAAGTTATTTCTCATGAAGTTAGGGCATTTTAAAGACACACATTCACATAGATTTCAACACCCTCCTTTAGTTGTACATTTTACTTTTTTAATAAAAATGAATTTGCATTTTCCCGTTTTTTAAAATACAATTAAAGACAATATACAAAGCATTCCAAACCTGAAACTAGTCTTATATTCAATCACTGACCCAAAATGTAGAATGTCAATCATGTTCTCTAGCTGTATATTATAATTCCAATAATAAGAAATTGCTGTTCCGCAATTTGATTTGAGGGGAGTACTAGATCAATGTTATTGACTTCAGAGTTTCATTCATTATTTACTTTAAACTTTGTTTATTACACAAATTTCATAGAGAGGCTAATTATTTAGATGGGAAACTGCAAGTGTCTAAGTTATTATTAGAAAAATCAAGTATTTTTACCTGAAGCAGCAAAAAATTGAACCTTGTCAGGAAGCTGATCTGACGTTGCATGCTGCAAAATGCCTGAAATTGGCCTTTAAAGGAAAATAATCTGCAGCCATTATTTCCACTAGAGTGCAATTAAATACAAATAATAAATGCTTCATTGTCCTTGGAGTTTCACATTTTCCATTTACAGCAATGGATTCATGAATAGCAGCTGTCAGAGGAACTTGACTTATTGATAAAAACCTGCTGAAGGTTTGTGTTTGAAGAAAAGGTGGATCCCACACTGTATTGCCATAGACAAAAAGCAGAGGATCCCACGGGCCCAGACAGTAGCAACTCAACAAAGCTGCGGCTTCAAAATAAAGCCATATGAACAAAGGCTTTGGACAAAGAAGGTCACATGAAGATAAGTTCTTCCATTTGTGAAAGCAATTTACAGTATTGCTAGAGCAAAACCACAGAGGTTTTGTACCATCCCTTTGAAACTTAGCTTGGAGAGCTGATGGGAGTCACATAAAGATAATCACTCAAACATTTTTTTTAATTTGCATTTCTATTTTTTTTACCAGTCCTTGGCCTTGAGCTCAGGGCCTGAGCACTGTCCTTTGACTTTCTGAAGGCTAGAACTCTACAACTTGAGCCACAACACTACTTCTAGCTTTTTTTTTTCTATGTAGAACCAAGGTCTTTGTGCATGCTAGGCAAACACTCTACCAGTAGGCCAAACTCCCGGCCTGCATTTCTATTTTTTGAAATAGATTTTTACATATTTCAAATATCATGTTTAACAAACAAGTATTTAATAATCCCTTCTTCTCAATATGCAATTACTGGCACACAGATTTTAGAACATAATTAAAATTAAGCTGAGAGTCTGTAAGTCATAGATACATTCAATCTATATAATATAACATTATGTCTATAGAGTATATATCCCATCATAGATTTTTACTTGTATGTAATTATGTTTATATCGCCAAGACTTTGGGTACTGGATTATTGATTCATCGCTCTTTTACTGTTTGGATATAGTATCAACACATCAAGGAGACCATGTGCTTTTTGTACCTTTGGTCTTCACTTAATATGATTTGCTCTAGTTTCATCCACTTCCAAGTGAATGCCATTATTTTATCTTGTCTGGTGTCTATGTAGAATTCCATTGTATATATGTACCACATTTTTTGTATCCATTCATCTGTATAGTGGAGCATCTGGGTTGTTTCCATCACTTGGTTATTGTGAATAGTGCAGAGATGAACTTGGCTGAGCAGGTGTCCTTACCATATCCTGGGTTATAATGCTCAGCGTAGATGCCCAGGAGTGGTATGGCTGAATCAGGGAAGGTCTATGTTTAGTTTTTTGAAAAACCTCCAATCCTCCTTCCAGAGTAGCTGTACTAGTTTATATTCCCACCAGCAGTGCAGTAGGGCTCCTCTTTCTCCACATATCTGCCAGCATTTGTCTTATAACCAACACACAAACATTTTTGACGGCAACTCTTATTAGTAAAATCCTTTCCTCTTCTTATGCTGACATTTATGAATTCATTTAATAACCTAAGCATTTTTAGATTATTTGTTATTATATAAGTTGATGTTCAACACATGGTAAAAGATCTAAGTTCCAGAACAAGAGTTCTAATGTGGTCAGACTCAGAGAAACTGGCTAATAAATTTATAACAATTAATTCAAATCACTCAAACACATGTGTGTGTGTGTGTGTGATATTTATTGGGGGGACATTTACCAAACATCAAATACTCTATTGTATGATATAGATGAATGTGTTATTTCATAAATAGATGATTTTAAAAGAGTAAAGTGAAAATATTCTGTTCTGAATTTGAACTGTATTTTTCTGAATCCTATAGCTGTACAGAATAGGTTGAACTTTATAAACTTACAAGTGCAACAAAATAGAATTATAGATGATGAAAATGTGTTGAGGAATCTCAGAAGCAATTATTAACTGTAAAATACACAAATAATTTTTAGTAACAAATACTGATGGAGTTCCAGAGTAATTTCTTATTGGTTAAGAACATACAATTAAGGTGAATGTTAGCAAACACGGTGGATTGTTTATAGTGCATGCTTTCCCTTTCATGTTTTCCTCCCATGTCCTTCCTTTGGTAAGATTGTTCTCACTATTTGATTTTCATATGCTGTGTCACAATGTTTTTTTTTTGAGTTTGTGGGAAGAAATGAAAAATAATAGAATTTCTGAGAAATGTAGAGTAAGTGTATCAACAATATTCTGGATCTGTTATATTCTTTACCCCCACAAAATTTATATTGAGAAAGTTTATTTGAAAACAAAGCTATCTTGACACTCTTCTTATATGCTGGAATTCACCTAATTTCAAACTGCATAAATGACGTACATGACCCTCCCTGCAAGGAGATTGGAAATATATGAAGTATGTATTTCCTACATACATTTAACATGTTTTCTTCCTCTCAGGAGGTTTGTAGTGCTTTCCAAATGATCACATCCAGGAATTGCTCTGGTATAATGAACATTCCAGCTGTTTCTCACACTTTAGTTTTCCCTAATTCACTCCTAGTTTCTTTTATTGCACTAGTTGAACTTAAATCTTCTTTTCTTGTATACATAAAAATTATTATTATGTGAAAATATGCATACACATTTTTATGAAACTGTCTAAAATGTTTCTTAAGAGTTTTAAAGCCGTGTAAAATGCATTATCTATGTAATTCATCCTGTAAGATATTGAAAAAATAAGAATTTGACTTGCACTTTTTATACAGAAAGGTTTGAGAAGGGGTTTAGAAAAATTGATAAAAGTATGTTCTCTATTTGGCCCATTCCTTCTCCCTTCTCCTAATGTGCACGTAATTCCTCTAGGGAGCAACTCTAAATTCAACAGGACACACACATTTGAGGCTCGTACTTAGGGGTTAATGTCTCCAAAGGTGCCATTTGTTGAGAATGACCAATTTCAATATATTAATGCCCACTGAGACTGAATTCGATTCTGACAAAAACACCTAGTGTTTTCCTTTCCTATGTGGTCTAATAGCAACTGGGATGCTATGGATGACAAAGAACTGTTAGTTCAATTTGAGATGGCTGTAATAAGGGAAAATTTGAAATAACACTTCTGCATTTTGCAAGGCCTTTGGCAGCTTATTCTAATAAATGATCCCGAACTTGAAAAATATCCTGAAAGAAAAAGCAGTTACAAGCAATAGATATTATAAAATAAAAGACCAACTCATAAAATATATTTTAAAATATAGAATGATGAAGAGATGGCATGGTATTGATCTACATTGAGAATTAAGAAAATTCTTCAATTCTCTGTTTATTTCAGATTATAATAAATACAAGTATGAAAAATTACTGTACTACAGTACAGTACTTGTGGTACAGTTTTTAGTTCCAACTGGTCAGATGTAGGTCAAAGGAAAGGTGAAATCCGTCCTCCTGATGATATGGAATGGAAAAGGTACTAAATTAATAAATTTGCTACCACTGAATTGCATATATTTGCTATTTTAAAAAAATTACTGTGCTAACTATGAAGAAATGAATTTAAGTTGTAGCATTCCGGGATAAAAGTAAAAACAATTTTTTCTATGCTGAATAACTGTTCGTAGAGAATAGGCAAGATTTTTTATGAGCACGAGTTAGTCTGTACTTCAATACTATTTTACCATCAGATGTGCTTTTAATAAATCAATAGTTGACAGAAAATAAAACTAAAACAACTTCATGGGAACTAATGGATCATTAACATCACTTAATATGTCAGATATTTGAAAAAAGGTTCCCTCATACTTTCAACTATTAGAATAGAAAGGCAAATCTGGGAGGGGGGGATCGCAATTAGCTCTTCCCACTAGTTTCTAGTTGAATGTAACATAGAATTCAACTGAAGAAGCTCTGTATTCCTAAATGATGGAAAATGATGAACTTTTGGAGGGTGAATTAAAACAACATGAACATATCTAATACTTATTGCCTTCCTTTGCTTTTTAATTAATTATTACAGTGAATGATTTCAATTCAGAAAATTTCAAAAGACAACTTGATCATGGGACTGGCCAATGTATTTGACATTCATTCACTATGAATATACTGCAATAGCAATTCAAATAGCATCATCCATAAAAACAAATCCATAACTATGAAATAAATCCCAAAGTATTCATTTGCTGAGGAAATAGTAATTATTTCTTTAAAAGGTATTTCCTAAAGATGACTTAATGATATGAGTTGCTTGGGCTTAGCGTCTGTAAAACATTTAGATTTTCCCTAAGGTTCACTTTAATGCAGCCATTGTTCTCTATGTTCTTTTTTTACAATTAATTTCTTACCTAAGAAAAATCACCAATAGTGAGTATATAAAATGTGTATGTATGTATGAATGTATGTATGTATGTATGTATGTATCTATCTATCTATCTATCTATCTATCTATCTATCTATCTATCTATCTATCCATCCATGGGTTAGTCTTTCTCGTCATGTTTTTCCCCCCTTGACTTTGACAAAACCTACACCAGAGGAGTGCCTGGTAGTGTTAAGGATACAGGAGGGAATCCTGGTACCAGACAATAAGAATATATTGTTCTAAGGAGAAAAAACATGTCTATTGATTCTCATAAGCCATTAGAAATAGATTAAAATTTTATTTATATGTGTACTTTACCTATACAAGAAGAAGTTAGTGAAACACATCATATAATTCAAGATAGAAATACTTCTAAATAATTAAATATATATATTTGAAAATACATCAGTTATATGATTTTCAAAGATATTTCAATGTTGTTTTCTGATACTTGAAATTCATATATTCATAAAATAAAAAGAATTTAAATCCCTGTCTTGATACCTATTTTGGACCATGTTTTCAACAAGTTATTAGCTTACTTAGTTGGCTTTCAGTACAGAAAGACATTATAAAAGAGCCAATTTGAGAGACATGTATAATATGCTTTCCCAGTAGGAGCTGTTTTTCCACCATCAGTATTGCAGGTGTAATTTTCTTGTCATGCCACAGTTTTAAGTGTAAATTTGTATTAATGCCTAGTGGTCAATCCTGAAGGCTCTGTAGCCAGGTGAGTTGGGCACAAAACTATATCCCTGTATTTAGTAACTGCATGATAGTGGGGTTAATAGATGTAATCTCTCTTTGGCTCATTTAATTTCTTTATCTGAACATTACAAATACTAAAATGCTTACTTTGTGTGGTTGCCACACGTGAAGTCTTAGAACAGGGCCTAAAGTGAATAGAACTCAAACAATTGTGGCTCTCACTATTAGAACACCCAAAGGTATATGCCGTAAAATTTGAAAAGGTTATCTCCACCACCATCACTGTGAACACTTACTGAATTCAAATGAAATTCCCGATATCTGGGGTTATCACTGCAAGCTAGAAACAAAGAGGAACCTACATGTTCCTATAAGATTGAAACTGTCAGTCTGATATCAGCTTGACAAAGATGGGTGTCCCAGACATGGCCGTGACATCACATCTGTCTTTAGGTAAGATAGGTATTTGAACCACAGTACTCACAGGCACGGTGATGGCAAATGACCTTGCTACTTCATCGACTGCTGTTTGGGCTGCTGCTTATCTTTCTGGGTGATTCATTCACACAAAGCTACATTTGAGCCCAAGGCCAGATGGAAACCATGCATCTCCCAAAGGTTTCCTAGTTGAGTCTATGGCCCCAAGACTTGCAGCTGTACAAATTACAGCGAACTCCTGGCTCTTCCAGCAGGATGGCTGAAGCTGGCCTGGTTAGTAGTTCCAGGTTCCAGGTTAGTAGTACCACACCCCTGGACTCATGGCCTAGAGAAGTCTGGTCATTATATCTCTTTGATTGAAAAAGCCTGTAAGTACAATATCTAGTTTCTTTTGTGACTAAGTCTCATTTCCTTGTAAAGCTACAGTGCATCTCTTCTCATCTTTATTTCTTTTAATGTAACACAAAAGAAAACAAAATCCCTTTGTTAAGTTTAGCTCATTGAAATCTATTCCCAGCAAGCTAACTTCATAAAATTTGTGAAGCCTCTGACTGCATTCAACATGTTCATTTTTAATGCTGTGCATAACACGAAGTCAGTGTTTTCGAGTTGACAAAATTTTATCCTCATTGACATCTTTAAAAATCTTTAAAATTATTATTGACTTGTTTATTTGGGAGTGAAGGACTTAATGTATTTTTTTCTTCTGAGGTTTATTGTTACTAAAAGTAAAATGCATTATTCACCTTCTAATTTCATACTTTCCCTTAATCTTCTCATAAATTATTACTGTTTTCCGATATGAATCTTGATGTTACTAATTAATAATTGTAGTGCCCTGACAAGACTTAGTTCCTAGACTACATATAGTTTCATGAGTTTTATAACTACCATGAAGGTGCCATAAATAAGAATATTTTTACCAGTTAAGTCTGAGAAAATGAGGTATACAAAAACTTAAGTGAAATTCAAAGGTTAGAAATGTGCCTGTAGATTACAGGGTCTGGAATTCAAAACAGCTGCCATTCCACAATTTTACCCACTGGAGGAGATAATCTAATTTTAAAAATCCAAGATTCCAAGACAGAGTACCTTGGCTGGAAATCTAACTTTATAACTTAGTGGTTGTATTATTCATGGGGACCAACGGTGTTAGTTTATCTTGAAGCTGAAAGTAGAGAAATCTGTTAAACAAAGACAGGGTTTAATAACCTAGGAAAATAAAACATAACTACAGGGGGTGATAAGCAATATAAGAATAACTCAGTTATTGACTTGATTGTATTTTCTCTAATATAGTTTTCCATCTAGTATTGCTGATTAAATAAAGTAAGGTGCATTTTTGTTCTTTTCGTTATTCTTATAGACTCACAAATCCTTTTAAAAAAAGAATCATCAATTCCAATGTAATGCATAGAATTGCAGCTGTGTGTCTTTTCAGATAATCATGTTGCTTTTGTTTTGTTTTGACTTTCATATTTAGTAAATATTTTTGGCATTATATATATCATACATTTATATAATTATATATTTATATGCAATGTATTATTCTTTTTTAAACTGAACATACATGACTGATCATTACTATGTATTTTTTGATGGTTCTGGGATTTGAATTCAATGCTTTGTACTTGTTAGGCAGCTTCTCTTAACACCTGAGCCATACTTCCAGCTCATTTCTATGTATTTTTTAACTACATGGTTGACAAAAGCATGCATTTTACTCTGTTCAAACCAGGCAAAATAAATCTTGATTGACATTCTCCACTGCATGCATCAGAGGGCAAAGAAAATTTCTGCCTCCTAAATTAAGTCAGCAACCTTAGAAGTGAAGCTAGTTAGGCAAAAATAGCAGATGCTGATTCATTAACCAAAGATTCCAAGCTGAGAGAGTAGCCCCAAATCAGTGCTCTCAATGTGTCTCTGAAAAGCAATCACCAAGTTAGACATAGTGGTTCATGCCTGAAGTCCCAACTACATGGGAGGTGGAGGCAGGACTGAAGAATGACATCAGATTGAGGCAAAAACAAAATATTTCATTTGTGAAGTAATTGAAGCAAAAATATCTAGGGGCATGGCTCAAGTGATAGAGTATTTGAGGCTGCCTTGAGTTCAAACTTTAGTAAAACACACACACACACACACACACACACACACACACACACGCACGCACAATCACACACTTAACTCTTCATCACTTTTTGAATAATGAAACAAGGAAGCTGGAAGTCTATTTGACTCACCAGATAATACATATATATTATTTTTTATCAATTTGAAGGGAGTGGAGCCTTTTATAATAAATCTTTTCATAAAATTTAAAGAAAAAAAAGTAAGCAAGAGGAAAATGCAAGCATTCTTTCCATTTGTAGCCAACATAGGAGCTGTGACTGTTGCAGAAAATGGTGAATAATTCAAGTAAATAATACTTGTAAGATGTTATTAGTTTGGACTGAGTTCCAGTAATAGACCCCAGAAACCCAAACCAAAATAGTGACTTACACTGTAGTTCAACACCAACAAATGTTTATATTTAACCTCTTTTGAGAAATCAGAAAAGAGATATAATACCCACATCTCTAAGAAGTTTTAGAAGTCTTTTCTGGAAAGCAATTTAAGTAACTAATGCCAATCAAGCTACATTTTGTGCCCATTTCTGCTTTTCATTTTATTTGGAAATTGTCCCTGAGCATTTTGGCTCAAGGCTTTTCCTCAATCATTTGAGACACAGTTCCACTTCTGGCCTTTTGGTTAATGAAAGTAAGAATCTCATGGACTTTCCTGCCTCAGCTGACTTTGCATCAAGATCCACAGATCTCAGTCACCTGAATAGCTGGTATTACAGTTTGAGCCTTTGGCATTTGGCTCACATTTCTGCTTAGACAAACTTAACTCCCCTTAGGTAATTGGAATCCCATTTTATTTTGTACTAGGACATATTGCTTGTCTCTAGGTTTGCTAAGAAATGTTAAATATGTTTGTCTTTCCACAGTAATAACCAGTTTTCACTCTATCTACCAATTTATGCACTGATGGGATATTAGGATTGTGGCCTCTCAAAACCTTTGTGTCCATGATGCTATTGGGCAATGGTGAATCTTTGAGAGAAATGATCTAGAAGGAGATTTTAGGGCTATTCCTTAGAAAGGAGCTGAGACATGAGGGTCTCTGTCTTTCTCTTTGCGCTCCTTCAACCATAAGATAACTATATGGCTCTACCTTCCACTCCCTGGCATGGTACACTGCAATGTTTCAGGCTGGAGGCCCCAAGACAAAGGAATTAAGGATTAAAACCTTTGAAAATTAAAACATATATATGTATATGTTGTATATATTATATAAACATTATATATGTAATGTTATATATATTATGTATATTGCATATAAACATTATATTATATATAAACGTTATATACACATATATAAATGTTTCCTCATTTCAAATTACCTCGGATAATTTGCTAGTTTTTAAAAATACCAAATATGCTTTTCATGCATTCTATCTTGATCTAGTGTAACAGAACCCAGAATTGGGGACTGCCATTGTCTGAATGTATGCGTTTCCAGAATTCTTTTATTGAATCCTAATCATTGGGATAATAATACATGAGAGATTGGAGAGGTGGTTTTGTCATGAGTGCTATAAATAGGATTTGTGCTTTACTAAAGGAAGCTTCAGAGAATGTTTCTTCCTGACATCATGAAAAAATACAGTAAGAAAACTAAAGATAAGGAAATGAACTATTGTTAGACCCTCAAATCTTAGACATTGTGCCTAGAACTTTGAGAAATAAATTTATCTTGTTGACAAGTTCCACCTCCAATTGGTAGTATTTTTTTGTTGTCATTATTAGCACCCTAAAGGGACAGGAATAGAAACTAGCTAAAGAAAGTATCTACTTTTTTTTTTGGAGGGAACTGGAAGAGGTTTTGATTGGCAGGTTTTGATCGACAGGTAAAAATAAGAAACTGGGAATGAAAACAAATTTCACCAAGTCCTCCTACACATAGCAATTATAGGTTTAATTCAAATTATCATTAGGCTCAATATTTACATCCACAAACTTCAAATTGTTACTAGGATTAAATAGGCTTTGTAAGCTGAGAATTATTTTATTTTGTGGTCTCAGCATCTAATACATGTATTGCATATATTAAAACCTCAGTTGCCTTGGATTAAATAATACAAAATTTAGATTCTCATTATCTTAGAATTTAAAACTCCTGTGGTATTAACTTTCTTGCCTACTATTTGTATCTTTAAGCAAATATTGAATCTGGAAATGTCATAAACTTAATTAAGAAGTTTATTTTGTTTTCTATTGCTAGTTACTTCACAATTTCAGATATATAGTTCTGAACTGCATGAGATCCAGGTTCATGTCAATTTCATTTGAAACAACCTCAGGGTTTAACATATTCCCTTCCCCATAGTCAGGACAAGATAAATATTTATTAAGTGATGTTTAAAATAATGATAGATGATTAGAGTTTTAAATAAGAAAATGTCAATCCAATACTAGTTAAAAGCATAAGAAATATCTTAAAATCGAACGTTGAGTCAGTATATCTAGCTAGTTCAACAGTAACCAAGGGGAAACAATAGTAATAACAACAAAATCGACCTATGACATAAAGTAATAAAAATAACTAACAATAATTTTGACTTTATGCCTAAATGGCCATCTAGAGTTCGTGGGTATACATACATCAGTCACAGTTTCTTTTTGTATCTTTTTTTCTGCCCTACACAGTACTGGGCACTTTAAAACACAGATTATTTGTTGAATTAAAATGACAACTGTATAACCCAACTGTAACTATTGCTGCAAGCGGTAATTTACCTACTCTCCAACGGCAATGAGGCATATGGTTCCTACTCTGTCTCTTTCCCCCTGTGGCTGCAAACTGAAAGCTACAGAGGAAAAATGCATTCATTATAAACATACTAGAACAAGAAGTACACTGTATAAGTTCTAAAACATGTTTCTACAGCTTCAAAAATGACCTGTAATTCAATAGTAACCATTAGAACTTTATTAGTTTTATTACAGTTAATCTATATTGAGGTTTGTTTCCTTCTAAATCACTCAGTTTCATATTTTCCACTGTTTTACTGGTAGTTATTAGCAAAATGATCATGGTCTTCTCTGTAACAATTATACTAGAATGTTTCAGAATGTTTTTTATAGCTAATTAATATATTCATATAGAAGACAAATTATTATTATTTTTTGCCAGTCCTGGTCTTGAACTCAGGGCCTGAGCACTGTCCTTGGATTTTTCTCAAGGCTGGAACTCTACCACGTGAGCTTCAGCACCACTTCTGGCTTTTTCTAAGTATGTGGTACCAAGGAATCGAACCTGGGTCTTCGTGCATGCTAGCCAAGCACTCTACCACTAGGCCAAACTCCCGGCCCCAGAAGACAAATTATTTTAACAGAATTTCTTTAAAATGCTGTTTTATGTAGTTTTATTTTGTTTACCTCTATGATTATGTATGCCATTATTGTTACAGATAAATTATCAGTCTGGAGTTCCTATAAAACTTATCCCACTCCCCTGCTCACACATAGTTTGATAACTTTGCTAAATGATAATAAAGGGAATATGTTAAAATGTTAGAAACAAAGTATGAGTGCTGAGATTTAAAAGTGTTACTAATTTAAATTTTGTTTCCATTATCAATGTGACTCTATGCCCTTTATTATGTAGTATTTCTTAAAAGCTGTTCATATTTCTGATTTTTAGTACATGAAAATTTATTCTTAGTGGAAAACCGTTTTCTCCCAGGAAAGATTAATGCGTACATCTGTGTATCATTGTATACTACTATATGACAATCTAGGAAACATTGTGAGATTTTTAAATGACATTATGTAGACATCATAAATTAATGAAAATGTTTCATGTTTGCTTTCCTGTCAGCAGATTCAAGTTATCAGATAAAAAAATCTAATGAGAGGAATCTTAAAGATACAAACCTTAATCTCTTGAACAATAAGCAGAAATATATCATAAAATGTAACTTGTCAAATTACAAGACTTCTATTGAATTCAAAGCAAGGCATAAATATAAGAAACATGAACAGCTAAGATAATGGTTATCTTAGGAAAATTCCTTTGAATAACATAGATGTTAGTCTTATTATTATGAATATAAAGTTGATCCACAATTATTAGACTTTCTGAGAGGAACAGATAAATAATTCAAATTTATAATATATTCACTAAGTATAAAGTCAATTGGACCAAGTATTTATTTTAGGTAAGTCCTTTAAAAATATTTTGTTCTTATCAAAATCAAAATTAAATCCTTAGCATTCCAGAGAGCTAGACTAATATTAAATTTAAAACAAAATTTTAAGGATTTTGACAGTATTGTTCTTCTAGAGCTAAACTAATACTCATTATACTAAACATCCTTGATGTGACTTAGTTCCCTCTGCTGCATAGGGTATCTTTTTTTACTTTTTTTTTTTTTTTGCCAGTTGTGGGGCTTTAACTCAGGGCCTGAGTATTGTATTTGGACTTTTCTCAAGACTAGAGTTCTACCACTTGAGCCACAGAACCACTTCCAGCTTTTTTCTATTATGTGGTACCAAGGAATCAAACCCCAGTCTTGGTGCATGCTAGGCAAGGCACTCTACCACTAGGCCAAACTCCTGTCCCTGCTTAGGTTATCTTTTAACCAGATAATCATGGATTAACCAGAACAAACAAGCAAGCCAACAAAACACTTATCTCCAATGAAATGAGTTTAGTGTTAAATACCAAATGGAGATTTTGTTCAAACTTAAATGATTTCAGCAGTGCTGGATAAAGAGAAAGAATTGGTCTTGATTTTTGTTTCTATAGATTTGTAATTCTAATTTCAACTTTAAGATAAAAATGTCCCTTGTTTCAAATAATCACTTCTCCAAATAATAGTTAACACAGAAAGCTTCTATTCATGATAACATGAGAATTGGGTACTATCAGCCTAGGCAAACTGGTTCTTCATTGCCAAACATCTTTTCCCACCTTTAAGAAAATGTGCTAGAAGTAATGCACCTACTACCTAAAGAATGTAACTCTAAGCAGAGTATAGATTAACCTGACAATAAAATAAATTTACAAAAAAAATAAAGAAAATGGGACCAGGAGTTTGGCTTAGTGGTAGAATGCCTGCCTAGCAAACATGAAGACTTGAGTTCGATTCCTTGGTACCACATACATAGCAAAAACCAGAAATGGATGTTGTGACTCAAGAGGTAAAGCCCTAGCCTTCAGAAAGTCCAAGGAAAGTGTTTCGACCCTGAGCTCAAGCCCCAGGATTGACAAAAAAAAGAAAATAGAGAAAAAAATATATAAATGGTTTGCATTTGGGAGAATTTTTAACAACTTCAAAATTGGAAACTTCTGGCTAAATGTAATAACCTTCTCGAAGAAATACATTTTAATTATTGAAAGTTCTCATAGTGTTCAAGCGTCATTTCATGGTCATTTAGAGTGAACTTGCTAGTTTGGAAAGCTCAAAGGCCATGATAATTTTGAGTCCATTTTCATCATTTCAAGAATGTTTGGGATGTACTGTTTTTGAGTTTCCATAGTTCAGATTCAGCACATTGTATATTTATAACAGAAAAATATGAACACTATGCAACCCTTTGAATAATAACATAGTATTTCTGGTTGTATAGATTTTATAATGCAGCCTCATTGGCATGTGGAGTAGAGGTATGAGATACAAAACATTATATCTGTTCTTCCTGGGGCAGTTAGAGGCAATACTACACACAAAACATTCTAATGGGTCCCTATGCTTGGAAAAGTTTAAGGACAAGTCTATGATATGCCTCAAGTGAATGTTAGCATTTCCTCTTCCTGAAATTGAAATCCCCAGGGCCGGAAGATTGTTTGCCTAACATGCATGAAGAAAATCAGGGCTCAATTCTTTGGTACCACATACGTATAAAATGCCAGACGTGATGCTCTGGCTCAAATGGTAGTGCTGTAGTCTTGAGAAAGCCCAAGGAGCGTGCCCCAGCCCTGAGCTCAAGCCTAGGACTAACAAAAAAAAAAGGAGAGGAGGAGGAGGAGGAGGAGGAGGAGGAGGAGGAGGAGGAGGAGGAGGAGGAGGAGGAGGAGGAGGAGGAGGAGGAGGAGAAGGAGAAGAATTGAAAGCCCATTCTACACCAAATAAAGAATACTATGTCAAGTAAAATCTTTCCCTACTGTATAACTTGTGTATGTCAGGTGAATGAGTTTACAGTTATTAAATAAATTGCATTTAAACATATCAAGTATATGAGTATATGCATATGAGATATGAGCATTTCTCACTTAAACAAACAGAATAAATTGTGTTTAAACATACCAGGTATATGAGTATATGCATATGAGATATGAGCATTTCTCATTTAAACAAACAGAATCAGTCCAGAAAATAAATATTCTAGAGTCTTATTTTTCAAGAATTCTCTTTTTTGCAAATTGTATTCTAAGTACGCATGAGCTATTGTGGTATGGAGTCTTGCAACATGCAATTCCTTACTTAACAAAGGAACAGGAGAGCATTTACAGTAAAATATTCAAAAATTGTCAGCACATCTGTTGTTTTTGCCCCTAGGGTCACATTCATTTAAGTTTCCTATTTTCCAGACTTTTTTTTTCTATTTTCAAATATATACTGTACTTTGGTCTGGCACATAACCAATCAAGCTGCATTTTATAACCTGGGTACACCTGTTTCTGCAGGTGTAGCAACTGAAAGAGGGCACTTTCTGGATGGAAGTAAAGAGGTACCTGGGATTCATTTTGAGCCAGTCATTTCCTCTCAGCAACTCAGCAGGAAGCCTTTGGGACTTTTTCATGAAACGCATCCATAGTATTTTTGTCTTTTGTATCTACATAGATTTCCTTACAGTGAAAAGGGCTTGAATAGTGAAAAGGGCTTGAATAATATATTGCACAAATCACATATTCATAATAACATCTCTTTTAAAGATTTCTTATTTATAATTTATTTGTAGTTATTATTATACTATTAGCTATACTATATGGCAAGATGATATTTTTCCACTTATTCATTTCTATATGAATGAAACATGTCCTACTTAATTAAATAAATGCAGTATCGATAATTAAAACCACTGGAGAATAAAAAGAAGTATAAACAATTATTGGTAATTTTGCCTGTGTAAAAGTCTTCTGCTTTGAAATAGCCCATGATATCACTTATCTCTACAAAACATTCCTAAAGGGAACAATGAAATGGTGAATTATTTGTGAGAATTGTTAGGAGTCATTTGAGTATTCACTGATTTATAGCTGTCTTATGCAATAAAAGAACCACATTCAACTTCTGTCAAATACAAGTTAATTAAAATTAGAAAATTAAAAACTCCAATTCTCAACTTGTTCTGTGATTGACAGCCATATGCAGCTCGTGACCACCAAATTTAGTGGAATGCATAAGAAATATTTTCATCATCAGTGACATTTTTTTGGACAAAGTGAAAAGAATTCTATACTTCTGAGATTGTCTGATTTCTTGCTCTAAACTAAATAGCTAAAACAAAATTTCTAATTGAATGATAAATGTCTTATTTCTACCAAAAAAAAGGTCCAAAGATGGCTGGGTGCTGTGACTACTACCTGTAATTCTGGTTACTTAAGAAGCTGAGATGAGAAAGCTAGTTGTTCCAAGCCATTGTAGGCAGAAAAATCTGTGAGAATCTATCTCCAAAGCAGAGTGTGTGTCAGTTGAGCAATCTGAGCAACTATGAGATCCTGAGTTTTAAACCATATTATCAGGGAGAAGAAAAAGACTGGTAAAAAATGTATGCATACATTTCATTTCAAACCCATATTTCAATGACTATACCTTCTGTCTATTTCTTTTTTTTGCATTTTTTATTGTAATTAGTAAAAGGGTTACATGATATTTGCCAGATAGAAGGTACATTAATTCACATACATTGATACACTTCTGTCTATTTCTTATGACTTCCTAATCATTGCTTAAACCCACGGGTTGATTTATAATCAGATGGAAGTACTGTAAGGTAATAAACCTCTGAGGGGGATCCTGGTTGGAGGAAACAGGTCACTGGGGACATCTTTTGGAAGAATATGGCATCCTCTGCCTTTTCCTGGGTCTCGATCTTTTTTCTGATTATCTTGACACAAGTCAAGTTACAGTAATTACAGGAATGAGAAGCTATTACTATATTGCCCTTGCTATTACGGGAAACATTTTTGCACTCATACATACATGAAAATTACTCAACACATTTTCTCCAGAGGAAACTATGATTGTGCCATTTCTATCATTGATGTCCTGTGGAATGCCAGTAATATAATGAGCTCATTAGAATTTTGTTTCTGTATTTATAAAATTGGAACATTAGCAAAACTTATCATTTTCCTAAATGAATTAATGGTATTAAAAAGCTTTCATCTATGTCTAGACATTGAGTAGAAATGAATATTTGTTAAATAGTAATGATAATTATTGGAATCACAATCAAAGAGACAATTTGTAAAATGTCAGCAGTGTATACTACTTTGCTTAATTCACAATTGCTTTTATTACTTTAGATAGGAAATAAATCTCTCAGTGCATAATGAACTGCCAAGTTTATATGATAAATAGTTTATTTTATTATTTTTATTTAATTTATCCTTTTTCTTGGTAATGGTCATTCTCACTGGAGTGAAGTAGAATCTCAATGTTTTATTTTTGATTAATTGCATTTTATTTCTGTAGTGATGTATAGAGGGATTACAGTTATATTCATTAAGTAGTGGGTACATTACTTCTTGACCATTGATACAACTTCCCAGGTTGTTCTCCCCTTTTGCCTTCCCCACCTCCTCCTTACTGCTAATTTATGGATTTTATTATATATACCATGACAAAATGTCCTTATTTAAACAACTGATATCTAGTGGAACTTTTATACTTGGTAATTCTAGTCAATAGAACATTTCAAATGTTTTGAAAAATACATTTTCTTCCAGTTGAATATGTTTCAATGAGTTCATAGAAATCTATTTTGGGTGAGTATAAAACACAGGAATTTGAATCCATACCTTTTAAAAACTCTCCTTGGTATGATATAACTAGTATAAATCACATACTAGAGAGAAAATAAATAATATGCTACACAACTGTTAAAAAATTCTTAAAATAAGGATAGCTTTGCATATAAATATAGGGAGTTACAGAATATTGAGTTTCGTCATATTAATGATATATCATTTGACCACATTAAAAAGTGGATATTAATCTGGATGTAAAGAATAAATAAAATATGGACTAAACAAAACATGTAAAAAAACATATATCTTTTATCTTTCTGCCTTTGCTAATGTTTCAACTTAGGGTACTGTGCTTTCTTGGCAAGTGCTCTACTATTTGAGCCAGAACCACAACCCTTTTAGGCTAGCATGAACTTTTGACCTCATTTTTATGTTTCTTGTGTAGCTGGGATTGGGACACACATCTGTGTCCTGTCTTTTTATTGGTTGAAAGGAATATCTCACTAGCTTTATTTTCTGGGATAGCTTGGAATCTTATTTCCACACCAAGTGGAGAATCATAGGTTTGAAAACCTGGTAGCTTCTATAATTTGGGTAACAACAAAAATGTTACTTTTGTTATTAAGCATCATTCTGACAGACATACATAGTGTGTGTGTATGTGTGTGCATGCATGTGCATATGCGCACACATGAGGCTGAAATTTGAGAAACTACATGTAGATTCCAGAGCTTCCAAACAGGGACATTCCAGGCTCACAAAATTAGATGTAGTGCAGCTACCAAAGCTTCCTAGTTTGAGAAATGCCACACTCACATCTTGTGTCTTAGAACAATTACTGTGACGGGGTGGTCCAGGGGTTTGAAATCCCAGTCAGAGCTCTGTCTGAGGATTTTTGCCCAAAGCTAAATTTCTGCTTCCAGCTTTTTGGTGGTTAATTGGAAACAAGAATCTCATGGCATTTCTACCCAGGCTGGCTTCAAAAAGAAAAAAAAATCTCAGTAGCTAGAATTACAGGCATGAGCATGAGCTCACTGGCACTTAGGCCTTCCAACAATCTCTGTATCCTAATGATCTCTCTGCTTGAAATATCAAAATTTATTTCTATTGTGCTGATTGAATATGCTATAGCAAGCAAAAAAGAAAAAAATCAATACATGTTGGAAAGTTGGAATGGGTTTTAAAAATAAACTGTTCTAGATCTCTGGCAATTGGATGACAAGTGAATTTTAAATGTCTTAAATAAAGATTCTGATAATTAGCCACAGAATGTGAGACGTAGTAGGTTTTCTGTATGACCACTCTGCCCATTCATTCTCTCCTTCTTTTAGAGTATTTCCACACACACCCCCAAGATGGTCACTATTCTCATATTTTTGTTTGTTTGTTTGTTTTTTAATGTTTGAAAAGGGGAGCCTCATCATATCTGTAATGAACACAACAAATTTGAAAGAATTATGTTTAAAACTGCTACAAAGGAATATTTACAGAGTCAATGTCTATGATTTAATCCTGTGAGTTTAAAAACTAAGTTTTGAACATAGAATTTTCTTTCAATGTGATATGTAGACATTGTAACCACAAAACAGGAAGTAAACAATTAGCAATGATGAAATTGCAACACTTCTAGTCACATAAACTGAAATGAAATACCCAGCCACTATCTATAATGGAATAGCCTAACTAACTAAAAGCACTGTGCGAATCATGTGTTTTTCGAAAACAGCTAAGGGTACTAGTTAGCATCTAAAGTTTGAAGAGTAAAAGTTAAATAAGTATGCCAGCTAGATGAAATTCAGAATAAGAGCAAAAACAAACCAACAAAAAAACCCACAAAGCATACCATTTAAATGACTAAAATGGGAAATCTGAAACAAAACATTTAACCCATCTAACTAATAATGAATGAATGTAGAAAATACAAAGTAGATGTTCACAAGAATAAAAATATGTATCAGTTTGCTATATCTTAGCCCTTAAATGTTCCTCAAAAGTTCAGTGCATATAATCCAGAGGTGGTGAACAAATGCAATCTATTGGGAAGTCTTTAGGTTATGAATGTCAAGTCCCTAAATAGAAAATAAGATTGCATATGTGTATTTTTTCTCCACTGCAACCCCTCCGTAATCAGCATTTTTTTACTACATGCTCTCAAGTAAATGTGCTACCTTGCTGCTATAAGCACAAAACAAAATAGCTGGAACAAGATATTGCAAATCAAAATTTTCCAAATTTTCTTTTTCTCTGTACGTATGTTATGCAATCTAAGCATTCAATGCAGAAATGCAAAACTCACTATGACAACTACTTAATAAAGTTTCTCATTGTTTTCAACCAAAATTCCTTACAGTACCCTAAACAAAAATACATAAGGAGTAAAACAACCAGAAAAATCAAGGTAAAATGCTTGCATACCAAAATGAGACCTCATTCGTGTGTACATAAATAGTAATGTATCAAAGGAAAACTTTAGATGCAAAGCTTCAAGCACTGAAAATAACCCTACAAATTACATCAAAACTAAAAACAACAACAGCTGTTTAAATTCAAAATTTGACCAAGATATTTTATCATTCTTGGTTCAGAAAACATAGATCAAATAGATGAAAAAGAAATAGTCTTTCAACTATGTCAATACCACTGCTTAGTCTACACTACTACGTAGATAGGAGTGCTTCAAAACAGAGATCTCACATTTAAAAAATGAATAGAACAGTGATAGACAAACCATTTGCTAATTCATTTCTCTAAAAGCAAAGCTATCATCTGACATGAAAGTACAGAGGGTTTTCTGAATTTCTCAGACAGTTTTCTCTGGAGATCCTACATTTTAGTGTGAATAACAAATGCCATCATTAGCAGGTCAGAGAATCAAGACCAGGCTTAATCTTCAGAAAGGTGAAATATATATAGTACATCATAAGGCCCAGTTTGTCCTTCTGACTGTTTGGATTTGAACTCAGTACTTTGCACTTGCCAGATAAGCTCCCTCCTCCTCCATGTGCTATCCCCTGTTCCCCCCATAGCTTTATTTTTAGTATTCTTTTGAGCTATGACCTCATGGTTTCATTTGGTCCCTCCTTGAACTAATAGTTCCTAATTTTGACTCTCAACTTGATTATAGATATGTGTCATTGCACCTAGCTTAAAAAATAATTTAATCTATAACAAATTTCCAAAAAACACATTTTCTCACACTTATAAAATAGAAAGGCAGAAAATTTAAATGCATGTCTGTTAATTCTATGATCTTGTATCAGGGGCAAAAATATAATATATCATAATCTAATATTTAAATCTCCCAATCTTTTATGTGAAAAACCTTAATCCTCATGATGAGGCTATTGAAACTCTATTCAATCAGAAAAGTAAAATTACTGCTCTGATAAATTAGACTCAAGGAAATGAATCTGACAGATCAAAAGCACAGATAGAGCCAAGTACTGTTGACTCCTGCCTGAAATCCTGATACTCACAATGATGATCCTAGGTTGATGCCAGATTGGATAGGAAAGTCCTTGAGATTCCTACTTACATATAACCAACGAAAAGCCAGAGTAGATGTGTTGTTCAAGCTGTAGAGCACCAGCCTTGAGTAAAGAGCTGAGACAGGCCCCACCCCCTGACTTCCAGACCCAATACAGGTACAAAACAGACCCCCCAAAAAATCATATTTAATGGAGATGGTGACATCCATGACACTTGGAATCACTCAAGGTTTTGATCAATCCCAAAACCCTAAGAAAGAAGTTTCTGTTGTTTATACACTATAATTTCTTCTATGGTATTTTTCTATAGGAACTCACATGGACTATAAAACTATGCTGTGACGGGAAAGTTTGTTAGAAAGAAATAACAGTGAAGCCAGGCAACAGTGGCTCACTCCTGTAATCCTAGGAAATCAGGAGGCAGAGATTTGGAGATTATAGTATGAAGCTGGCGTGGGAAAGGAAGTCTGTGAGACTTGTATCTCCAATATAATACTCAAAAAAGGGATACATGGCTCAAGTGCTAGCCTTGAGCAAAAGAACTTCATTGATAGTGCTCAGGCCTAGAGGTGAAACCCCCAAACCAACAAAATATATATAATAAATTAACATTATATATTATTATATATATAAATAAGAGGTTTGGTGAGGTAGTTAAAATGTATACTATTTTTTCTTTCTTGGTGATTTTAGAGTCACACATTTAGAAATCATTATTTCTTTGAATAATAACACTGAAGAGTGAGAAAACACCACTTTTATTTTTATTTCTTTTGCTGTGTATTGGTGAAATCTGGTCATGGAAATGTAAAACAGAGCTATTTCTTTAAAAGGCAAAATTATATAGAAAAATTATAAATTGTCAGGAAATCTTAATTCCTGATTATTAGCTTAGAAATAAATTTATAAACAAAGACCAAAATGAAAATGTACATTTTCAATAAGGAAGCATTGAAAGAGGCCTCATGGCACTTAATACATGGACTTTTAAACAAACTATGATGTGTCCTAAACATTGATTATTGCATTAGTTAAGGATATGGAGTGGAAAGTTTTATGACTATACAGAGCAGTCTATTTTATTCAATGTCTTTCTAATTAATGGAGGCATATCCTGTATGTATATATGTAAAGGTGAATACAATGTTGCAGTAAGAAAATATTGTGCTTTCAGCAAGGATTACCTGGGGGCAGTAATCCAGTTTAGTAATGTAAAGTTTAGAGAAGTAAACATGAAAAAATTAGAATTTTAATTTGAGGCCTAGTCAGAATATTTGAATCTATTTAAAGAAAAAGTCACTTTGAAACATTTTATGAGTTGTTTGTTTTTGTCAAGTTAAAAGAAATATAGCATTTTGTAATCAAATATTAGTTTCTAAAGGATAGTCTCATGAGTAGTAAAAAAAATAATAAAGTGCCTATACACCAAATGTAAACAGTGAACTATGTAACTTGGCAGTAGAGACAAAATGGAGAAAAAGAA